>NC_057807.1:84552612-84568713 GCF_018294505.1 Triticum aestivum
AGTCGAGGCTTCAAACCCTTAAGAATCAGTCCATTAGCTCGCTCTGCTTGTCCATTCGACTGCGGATGGGCGACTGAAGCGTAGTCGACTCGTGTGCCCTGGGAGTTGCAGAAAGTTCTGAATTCTTCTGAGTCAAAGTTCGACCCATTATCCGTGATGATGCTGTGCGGGACTCCATATCTGAATATTAGTTCCCTGATGAAGCTAACAGCAGTACCGGTGTCAAGGCTCTTGATTGGTTTAGCTTCGATCCACTTGGTGAACTTGTCGACTGCCACCAGTACATGCGTGAAGCCGCTTCGTCCTGTTCTCAAAGGACCGACCATGTCCAGCCCCCAAACTGCAAAAGGCCAGACGAGTGGGATGGTCTTCAAAGCTGACGCAGGCTTGTGCGACATATTCGAGTAGAACTGACATCCCTCGCACTTATCCACTATCTCTTTTGCCATCTCGTTCGCCTTGGGCCAGTAAAATCCGGCTCGGTATGCTTTGGCCACGATGGTCCGAGAGGACGCATGATGACCACAGGTCCCCGAGTGAATATCATTGAGGATGAGTCGACCTTCTTCTGGTGTTATGCACTTCTGACCGACTCCAGTCGCGCTTTCTCTGTATAATTGTCCTTTGATTACGGTAAAGGCCTTAGATCGACGGACGATCTGTCGAGCCTCTTCCTCATCCTTCGGAAGCTCTTTCCTCAAGATATATGCGACATACGGAATCGTCCAGTCGGGAATGACTACCAAAACCTCCATGATCAAGTCGACCACCGCTGGGACTTCAACTTCAGTCGGATCTGTGGCACTCTTGGGCTGTGGAGTTTCTTCGGTGAAAGGATCTTCTTTGACTGATGGAGTGTGTATATGCTCCAAGAACACACCACTCGGAATGGCTTCTCTCTTGGAACCTATCTTTGCTAGATCATCAGCTGCTTGATTTTTCAGTCGGGGTATATGATGGAGCTCCAACCCCTCGAACTTCTTTTCCAGCTTCCTCACTGCACTGCAGTATCCAGTCATGGCTGGGCTTCTCACGTCCCACTCTTTCATCACCTGATTTACCACTAAATCCGAGTCGCCATAGACCATTAGGCGACGGACGCCGAGTGAAATGGCCATGCGCAACCCATATAGGAGGGCCTCATATTCTGCCTCATTGTTGGAGGAATCAAAGTGAATCTGGAGCACATATCTGAGCTTATCTCCTCTGGGGGAAACCAGGACAACCCCAGCACCGGAACCATTCAACATCTTAGAGCCATCGAAAAACATGGTCCAATGCTCCGAGTGAACTTCAGTCGGCTGCTGTTGTTCAATCCACTCGGCGAGGAAATCTGCTATCGCCTGGGACTTAATGGCTTTCTTTGCCTCAAACTTGATATCAAGGGGAAGAAGTTCAATCGCCCATTTGGCCACTCGACCAGTTGCATCTCTGTTGTGCAAAATCTCTGATAGTGGAGCGTCGCTGACGACTGTGATGGAATGGTTAGAGAAATAATGAGCAACCTTCTTTGTGGTCATGTATATTCCATACACAAGCTTCTGATAATGAGGATATCTCTGCTTGGATGGAGTCAAGACTTCAGACAAATAATACACTGGGCGCTGAACTTTGAGAGCTTTTCCTTCTTCTTCCCGCTCGACCGTTAGCACAGTACTGACGACTTGTCCTGTGGCTGCGATGTAGAGCAACAGAGGCTCTTTGCTGATTGGAGCAGCAAGCACCGGCTGGGTGGAGAGCAGAGCTTTTAGCTCGGCAAACGCTGCATCAGCTTCTGGAGTCCACTCGAACTTGTCAGCCTTCTTCATCAGTCGGTAAAGAGGCAGTGCCTTTTCACCGAGTCGTGAGATGAATCGACTTAATGCGGCCAAGCATCCGGTAAGCTTCTGGACATCGTGCACTCGCACGGGGCGTTTCATTCGGAGGATAGTGCCAATCTTCTCTGGGTTAGCGTCGATTCCCCGTTCGGAAACGAGAAAACCGAGTAACTTGCCACCAGGAACTCCAAATGTGCACTTTGATGGATTGAGCTTGATATCATACCTTCTGAGGTTGGCAAATGTTTCGGCGAGGTCAGCGAGCAGGTCGGAACCTTTTCGTGACTTGACAACAATATCATCCATATAAGCTTCCACATTCCGACTGATTTGGGTGAGTAGACACTTCTGAATCATTCGCATAAATGTGGCTCCGGCATTCTTGAGGCCGAATGGCATGGTGATATAGCAGAAGCACCCGAATGGAGTGATGAAAGCTGTTTTTACCTCATCGGGCCCGTACAGACGGATCTGGTGGTACCCGGAGTAAGCATCTAAAAAAGACAACCTCTCGCATCCCGCGGTCGAGTCGACAATTTGATCTATGCGAGGGAGAGGAAAGTGATCTTTCGGGCAGGCCCGGTTGATGTGCTTGAAATCAATGCACATTCGGAGCGACTTGTCCTTCTTAGGAACCATGACGACATTAGCGAGCCACTCGGAGTGGTATATCTCTCGGATAAATCCTGCCGCCAACAGTCGAGCCACTTCTTCACCGATGGCCTTTCTCTTCTGGACGGCGGACCGCCGAAGATGCTCTTTGACTGGTTTTGCAGACGAGTCGACTCTTAGGCGATGCTCAGCCAGTCCCCTGGGAACACCTGGCATGTCAGCGGGCTTCCATGCGAAAATGTCCCAGTTCTCACGGAGGAACTGGATGAGCGCTTCTTCCTATTTTGGGTCGAGTGTTGTGGAGATGCGGGTCGGAGCTGCTTCGGGGTCGGTCGGGTGAATGTGAACAGGCTTCGTCTCACCGGACGACTGGAATGCAGACTCTGTGGCGGGCTTCTTGGATCGCAGCAAGTCACTCGGATCTGCGTTTTGCTTGTATTCTTCGAACTCGACCGCTGTCACTTGGGAATCGGCAATCTTGGAGCCCTTCTGAAAGCATTCCTCTGCCTTTTTCCTATCACCGGTGACAGTGATCACACCTTTGGGACCGGGCATCTTCAATTTGAGGTACACGTAACATGGTCGAGCCATGAACCGTGCATAGGCTGGTCTCCCCAAAATGGCATGATATGCACTTTGAAAATCCACGACCTCAAACGTCAACTTTTCTTTGCGAAAATGCTTCGAATCACCAAACACTACGTCCAAAGCTATCTGGCCGAGTGACTCGGCCTTCTTCCCTGGTATAACTCCATGGAAGCTCATGTTACTAGTGCTCAGTCGGGACATCGGAATGCCCATACCTTTCTATGTGTCTGCATACAATAAGTTCAGCCCACTTCCACCATCCATCAGCACCTTTGTCAGTCGAGTGCCTTCGACAACTGGATCGACCACCAAAGCTTGCCTCCCGGGGGTGGCAATATGAGTCGGGTGATCAGATTGGTCGAATGTGATGGGTGTTTGAGACCACTTCAGATAATTTGCCTTTGCTGGGGCAACCATGTTCACCTCTCGGTTAATCACTTTCAGTCGACTTCTACTTTCCACATCTGCAAAGATCATCAGAGTGGAGTTGATATGCGGATATCCTCCCTCACTGTCCTCTTTGTCTTCGGCCTTGTCCGACTCCTTCTCCTTGTCCTTAGACTGTTTTCCCTGAAACTGCTGGATCAGGAGTCGACATTGGCGAGTGGTGTGCTTTGGGTAAATGATATTCCCCTCTTCATCTTTCTTTGTGTGAATGTGACACGGCATATCCATCACGTCGTTCCCTTCTTTATCCTTCACCTTCTTGGGATTCCAGGATCCTTTTGGTTTCCCCTTAAACTTTCCTTGAGTCACGGCCAGAGCCTCTCCAGGAGCTGCCGGTTCAGCCTTCCGCTTCTGTTTCCGACTGGTGTTTCCTTTTTCCGACTGACTCGGCTTGTGCTTGCCGCTTCGGAGTCGGTCTTCTTCTTCGCCGTTGGCGTACTTGGTAGCAATCTCCATCATCCGACTCAAGGTCATGTCACCGGTTCGACCAAATTTCAAACTCAGTTCTCTGTTCTTGACGCCGTCTTTGAAGGCGCATACTGCCTGATGATCAGAGACATTTTCCACAGTGTGGTGCAAAGTGATCCACCTCTGAATATACTCTCTGAGAGTCTCATTAGTTTTCTGCACGCAGACTTGCAACTCTGTCAATCCCGCTGGTCGCTTGCAAGTCCCTTCAAACGTTCTGACGAACACTCGGGACAGATCTTCCCAAGTGTAAATGCTGCTAGGAGGTAATTGAGTCAACCATGCCCTGGCAGAGCCTTCCAACATGAGGGGCAAATGCTTCATGGCCACCTCGTTGTTCCCACCACCGATCTGAACTGCCACTCGGTAGTCTTCAAGCCAAGTTTCAGGCTTAGACTCACCAGTGAACTTGCTGACTCCTGTTGCCAACCTGAAATTGGGGGGGATAACTGCGGCTCTGATAGCTCTGCTGAAACATTCAGGACCAGAAACATGTACTCGACTGCTCGTGGGTACATCTCTGTCGAGTGCGCCTCGATGGGCTCTGTTCCGGTCGACCAACCCTTGCACGATAATGGATCGTGCGTCGAAGCCTGGCTCTCTGAGGTCAACTGGAACCCTACGCCCTGTACTGTACTGACGCCTATCATCTGGCTGCCGAGGAGCGTAAGACCCACCCCTCGGAGGGGAATAGGGCACTCGACGCCTATCATCTCGGTCGAGTCTGTCGCCATATTGATCTCGCCGATTCTCACGCCCTTCGCGCCGCGGAGGCGATCTGGGGCTGTGAGCCGACTGAACCGTATTCACAGTGACAGATCGACTGTGTATTCTGTTGCGCGACTGAGACACGGCTGAATTCTGATCTCCTGCTGCCCGGAGCAGATCCCTGATCTGCAGCAAACCTCTGCCAGCTTCCGACTGCGAAGGCTGAATGGACTCTGCTATACGGGTCGCAGCTGCTAAATTCTGAATTGGGGTTCGATATACCTGAGTCGGCGGGAAGAGTTGACGTCGACTGATGTCGGGAACTCGTTGCCGCGCGCGCTCGTCAAGTGCTCGCTGAAGGTTCTCCAGTCGAGTGCGCTCGGCCAAATTGGCTAGACGCGCCTCTTCCAAGGCACGAGCCTCGGGGGTTTCTCTTGCGATGGGAATACGCAGGGGATCCTCGTTCCTGCGGCGAAGCTCTTCTCTTTGCAGAGAGTCGAGTGGCTCGGGCTGGTACTCTTCGTAGTCTCGTGCAGGGTCGCCGCCGTCACCTGCTCCACCACCACGGGCGAAGCCAGGAGGGCTGTGGGGCCCGTCGACCATCAAGATTTCCGCCGCTGGATCACTGCTTCCGCACTCGGATGCAGTCTCTCCGGAGCCAGTCGACTGATCGAACAAGCCGTAGAGAGATTCGTTGGGCTTGATTGCCGCAACTTGTGTAGTGGCCGATTGGCGAGCCACCGCGTGACTCACCCATCGCTGAAGCCTCGACCGGCCTGAGCGCTTGCGCCGGCGGGAGACCGGGAGGGTGGACGATGGAGGAGCCGACCGATACTGGGTCGACGGTTGCCGCAGCAGAACGCTGCGGACACATGCGCGAAAATGCGTCGCACCGCGGACGGGGAGCGCGTCTACGTCGAGTGGAGCCTCCTGGAGCCATGCGGAGTCGTCGGCGATGAAGGTGAGAGTGCCGAGACGGATCTCTTGACCCTTGACCAAAACTCCAGCAGACACCATGATGAGAGTACTCGGAAGAATCGCAACTTCTCCACAAAATCGCTAAAACACCTGCCCCAAGGTGGGCGCCAACTGTCGTGGTTCTAAGCCTGACAGTAGAGTGGGGGTAGGTATGGAGAGGCAAGGTCCTAGCTATGGAGAGGTTGTAAGCACAAAGGATGTACGAGTTCAGGCCCTTCTCGGAAGAAGTAACAGCCCTACGTCTCGGAGCCCGGAGGCGGTCGAGTGGATTATGAATGTATGAATTACAAGGTGCCGAACCCCTCTGCCTGTGGAGGGGGGTGGCTTATATAGAGTACGCCAGGACCCCAGCCAGCCCACGCAGGAGAGGGTTTAAGGTGAGTTAAGTCTGGGGCGTTACTGGTAACGCCCCACATAAAGTGCCTTTACTATCATAAAGTCTACTTGATTACAGGCCGTTGCAGTGCAGAGTGCCTCTTGACCTCCTGGTGGTCGAGTGAGTCTTCGTGGTCGAGTCCTTCAGGCTAGTCGAGTGAATCCTCTTTGGTCGACTGGAAGGTGACCTCTTCTAAGGATGTCCTGGGGTAAGTTACTTGGATCAGGTCCATGACCCTACCCTAGGTACATAACCCCATCACCGCTCCCGTCTCCCTACGAGAACGCCATCCATAGCACTCACGCTTATCTTGCGTATTTTAGAGTATCCACTTTCGCTTGTCTATGAACTGATATAAGCAACCCAGAAGTCCTTTTCCGTGGACACGGCTATTCGAATAGATGATGTTAACCCTGCAGGGGTGTACTTCTTCACACACACTCTCACCACTTACCGCCGTTTACACGACATGTACTCGGCAACCTTCAAGCGGAAGCCCAACGTGGGTGTCGGCCACGGCCTGCCTAAACACTCAAGTCTCTAGTCCAGGTTTATCGCCTATTCGGGTTCCATCCATGAGGAGATCCGGCCGAAGTTTTGCTCACAGCCCCAAACGATGTGAACAAGGTTCCGTGACGCCAAACGGGTGCCCGGTATACCCATCCACGTGCCTACCGCATCACAGCCCACCCCTCCGGTCAGCGCTGCCCACGGCCTCCAGCATACTACAAACACCAGAAACTACTTGCAACTCCTGGACAGAGGACAAGGGTGATTAAGAAGCCGAGAGGGTCCATTGGTTTCGGGCCCAATGCGTGGTAGTAGCTGAATCATGGATCACAAACACAGAACTCAGTTCCTGAGGACGGCTGCAATGAGACAACCCACCATGTACTCCTACATGGCCTCTCACCGCTAACTTTACCAAATCGTGTTCACACACTTAGCTCACACACAGTAGGGCATATTCACACACCTCTGATTCATTCCCGATGAATCAGACCTGATACAACTCTAAGCAGTAGCAGGCATGACAAACAAACATGAATGAGTAGGCACAACAGGGCTCAAGCAACTCCTACTCATACTAGTGGGTTTCATTTATTTACTGTGGCAATGACAGGTCATGCAGAGGATAAAGGGGTTCAGCTACCGCAGCAAGTAACAGATGACTCGTTGTTGTCCTAATGCAGTAAAAGAGAGCAGGAGCGAGAGAGTAGGATTGTATCAGAATGAACTAGGGGGTTTGGCTTGCCTGGCACTTCTGAAGATAATATAGCTCTTCATCGGTGTCATCGATCACATCGCCGGTACAACGTCTATCGAGGGGGAACAACACCGGCAAACACAGAAGAAACACGATCAATGCAATGCACAATATGATGCATGCTATGACATGGCAATATGAATGTGTTTTGGGCTAATGCACCTAGCTATGATTTAAATGAAGTTGGTTTGAATACATGATTCAAATTCCAACTCCATATATGGTTATTTAAATGCCCTTTATTTGTTTTGTCCAAAACAGAGAACAAACATTGTTCAAACATGCATGAAAATGGTACAGATGGATTCCTTGAATTTTTCTGATAATTTTTCATATATGACTTATTTCATTTGGAGTTACGGTTAATTTTCTATGATTTATTGAAGTTTTAGCTATTTCTGGAATTTTCCTGATTATTTATAAAATAAACTAAATTCCAGAAAAGGAATATTGCGTCAGCATGGCGTCATGCTGACCTCAGCAGAGTCAACAGGGGCTGGTCCGGGTCAAACTGACCAGTGGGGTCCACTGGTCAGTGACACAGAGCTGGCTGGAGTCACAGACATGTGGGGCCGGTCAAAGGCCACGTCAGCGAGGTCAACGCCGACGCGTGGGGCCACTGTGATTAATTTAACTAAACAGGAGTTAAGCTGTGATTAATTAGGGGCGTGGGGCCCATGAGTCAGTGGCCTAGGGGGTTGGTTAGTGTGGGGGGGTTAGCCGCTAACGACGGCCACGTCGGATTCGCCGGCGGTTGGACGACGGCGACGACCCAGAGCGGCGGTGGCTCGACGGAGTTGCACCAGGGACGACGGATCGACGCGCCAAGGGCACCAGGAGGTGGCCCGTGGCCGCGCGCATCCAGGGGAACCAACGGAAGGGTGCGGGGTGGACGGAGTTCGCAGGAAGCGAGGTTGTGGCGGCGGCCGGAGTTCAGGCGCCGATGAAAACGACGACACGGTGCACGGGAGGATCTACGGTTAGCACCTACGCGTTCTATGAGAGCTCACGAACCCAATGGAGGCACGCACGGGACCAAATGGCCACCGGAGCCTCGTCGGCGATGAGCTCGTGCGGCGGTGTACTGTCGGGGGAGAGAGGCGCGGCGGCTACGGCATGCTAGAGAGAAAACGGAGAGGGGGAGGATGATCAGGAGCTCACGTGGAGTGCAGTGGTGGCCTCGGCGTGTTCGGGGAAGCTCGGACGGCGACGGGTCGACGATGGAGATCCGCGGCGGCCGACGATGAAGACGACGATGGCGGCGATGTTGCAAGGCTTCCGGAGGGCCGTGGATCGGTGGGGAGGAAGAGGGGGTCGAGGCGGAGCTCCTGAGCTCAGCGGAAGGGCGAGGGGTGGCCGGTGGCTATGGATGCGATGGCGGCGCCCTCCGGTGGCTCTCGGTGGTGCTCCAAATCGAGAGAGGGAGAGAGCTAGAGCGAGCAGAGAGAAGGGATAGCGGTCGAGGGGGTCGAGGGCGTCTCCGTGGCGTTGCGGGAGACGTCCAGGGGGAGGAGGAGGCAGCCAGGCAGGGAGGAGGTGGCCGGGGTGCGTGGCCGCACGCGCCGGGCGCCTGCCCGTCCTCCTGGCAGGGAGGAAGATGACAGGGGAGGCCCAGATGGGCTGGGCCGCATAGGAGCTGGGTCGGCTGGGCTGCCAGGTGAGCGCCAGGTAGTTTTCTCTGCTCTGTTTTATTGTTCTGTTTGTTTTATTTTTAAATTTATTTTGCCACTATTTTGAATTTAAAATAATTCAAACAATGCCAAAAGCTCCTCTGAATATTTTTATTTTGCTAGATGGACTTTTCCAAAAGCTCATAAAAATATTTCAGGGGTATTTGAAATTATATTCTAGTTATATGAATATAATTCAAATTCAAATAGCTAATGATTTAAATTCAAAGTCCCAAAATTAAGTCCTTAAAAATGTTCAATATTTTGGTTGGGACCAGAACCCTTTGCCAAAATTATCAAACATTTAAGAAGAGCATTTTGGAACAATGAATGAGATTTTAGGGTTTTTGCCCTTCTTTTATTTAGGGTTTTGAGGCTTCTAAATTCCTCAGTTCAAGTTTCAAAAATTTAAACATGATGCATGGATGCAATGCCACTAGTTACAGGCAAGCTCTAGGGCTGTGACAACTCACCCCCACTAAACAAGAATCTCGCCCCGAGATTCAAGACGTGAGGTAAGAGGAAAAGGGAAGTCACAACTATCATAATCTTCATGATCCATTTGCCCTTCTCAAAGAGGTTGATTCATTCTATCACTTTGGTCTTGACGTCTTTGCTTTCGAGATCTTCACTCGACACAACAACAGAAAGAAGGGGAAAACCCGACGGGATTTACTCTTCTTGAAGATCGAGCAACTCAAGATCAAGTCACGGAGTAAGACATAGCATCATCTCTCAAGCTGAGACACGAAGCACACATCTAAAGGGATGGAGTGGAATAGATGGCGAAGGTTCACTAGGTAGGCAATAATTGCACACCTAAGAAGGTGGTGAACGGTTGTCAACGTAGCGAGGAGTTGAGTTGCCATGATACCTCAGTGAGACATCCTGGAGGGGGGGGGTGATTCGTAGATATATCCCCTTAAGTGGCAAAAAGAATTACCTTTGATTCAGGATCATTGAAACTCTTTATACCAGCTTAAGGCAAATCACAATCGATCATTTGGAGGAGGTCCGTAGAATGGCATACTCAGACTTGGATGATGTGGATTACCTTGTTGAAGACAACGTAATGGATGAATTTTGCTTACCACCAGAAATGGAAGAGACCCATGGTAGAATAGCACAGTGGCGGTGCAAGCTGGGAACAAAATGCAAATGCTGGGAATGATTCTGGTAACTGGGGAAGAACCCATCAATAGAGAGTGAATTCACTATTTGAAAAGGTCATAGCATTGCCGAGGGAACTGAGAGCATCCCAGTTAGTGTCGATGATAACACCTAGCGCTTGCGCGTGCTCTCAAGAACTTGAGCATTTCCATAATCATCAGGGTTTTACCAACATCCATGTCAAGGGTGCTGACAACACAACATACTACCATGGTGACCAGCGATGGACGATGCAGATGCAAAGGAGGATAACACTTTCTCATATTTCACCTTAGCGAGGCCAAGGGGACGAAATCTGGATGATCGACCGAGAGACATTTAGCACTCCGCTTCTAATGTTCTCCTTGATGTACTAGCGTATCCCATTCCTTGAAATGGTCTGGTATCTAGAACATCAGGTAAAGGTCGTACTTCGGAAACACTAAAATCATAAGGCATAGCTAGGGGGTAAATCCTACGAAGTCCTTATGGGGAGGTGGCCAACTTCCTCAAACAAGATACTATAATAATAGGTCTACCGGATGGGTGTGTTGGCCACGACATCCACCTTGCCGGTTATCGAGAGACCAATATTATAGTTCTTGGGAAATGTTCCAACCATCACATCTGCCTGAGATTCAGATCTGGTTGGTGTCAGGATATCCCAGACTCATCAAGTCTAGAAAGAAAAATGGAAGTTTGCAACACAAATCGACGAGATAATGTTGCGGGATTCTCAGGGAGTGAGCTACGGTAGCAAGCTCCAAAACATGAGCTGGTTCTGCTATAACATGTGAACATGTTGTCCGAGACAAGCATGACCACACAGTAGTCTTATAATAAAACACTACCGAGTTCAAGAGGGAAACCATCATCGAGGATATCGAAGTCCTTGCATAAGTCTTGCTCTTAAGAAGGAACTCCTTCTCCTTGAACAAATCAATCAGTGGCTTGATGTGCTAGGGGATACATATGGAATGAGGATGATCAGTCTATCAGACCATAGAATACTTCGCACATGCATGACTGACTTGGGATGATTCCAGAGGAGGTAAAACAAGCCTTCTCAAATTCATGGCGGCAACTTGCATCAAGTGCA
Organism: Triticum aestivum; assembly: GCF_018294505.1. Taxonomy (NCBI): domain Eukaryota; kingdom Viridiplantae; phylum Streptophyta; class Magnoliopsida; order Poales; family Poaceae; genus Triticum; species Triticum aestivum. The sequence goes on from NC_057807.1 coordinate 84,563,792, forward strand.
CATGAATTAGAGGGACTCACTTCTTTTGTCCAAACATATGCTTCACGAAGGAGTCATGAAGATAATGCTTACACAAGTTTCCAACACTAGTTTAATGTTCAACAAAATCATGGAGGAGATAAGGATGTTGTCAATGGGCTCAACAACAATTCATCGGAATTTCCATACCACTGGACTTCCACCATCATGTGAACACGGTGATAGTATTGGTCAGACCAAAAGATGTAATGGTATATGCTCGAGGGATCAACCACGAGTAAGACAACATTACGAGCATCGTTGGTACTGATTTGATTTGAGGATAGCCCATACTCAAATCAAAGTTTTGGCTAGGACGATAGGTCCAGCAATTGATCGCGAGGATCAATCAATGAAGACATCACCTTTCTTCAACACACACTACACAAGAATATCCCTTTGGAACGAACTAAGTCAGGCAAGCTTTTATCTTCCAATTCTCCAAGTTGTTGTCTAGCTTAACCAACTAGCTCAGGGATATCCAACACAGATTCTTGGGGAAAAGGTGGTTCACAAGAAACCAACTTGATCACGAGCTCAACATAACAGTCAGGAAACAACCCGGTAACACTTCCAAGAAGATATTTGGAAAGTCACGAACCACCGGTATGTTACTAAGCTCGAGAACAATCTTGCTTTTGAGGGCAAGACGATATGATCAAATGAGTGAGGACTTGACAAGATCCTAACTCATCAATCGAAGGGTGCACCGAAATAAGGACTAGGTAGCACGATCAGTCTTAGAAGGATGATTCAAGAACCAACACGCTAAGAATGAGATTATTGTCCTTTAACTAACAGCAACAAGGTTGCTAGGAGTATTGATTTCACACATCACGATTCACTTGTCGACATTCCGGTTACAATAACACAGGAACTGAGGAATGAACAATGATGGCAAGAAGTATCACTGTACCAAGAGTTCATAGGGTGGTGTGCAATTCCCATGACACTCTTGATATAAAGATGGTAATACTCTAAGGTAGAACAGAGCAAAAGCAAGATTAGCAATTTGATCTGTGGATTACGACTGTTTTGACCCAATCCTGGAGATGGACAAGGTACTGGAGTTTGTTTCCCCTAGTCATTCCAGAATAGAATGGCTCGACGGACCACAAGAATAATAAGAATGCACGCATACTCTTGACTATCAAATGATAGATGAGGGTCAGAAGACAACTAAGAGGGACAACTCAAAGAACATATAATTTTCTGAGTTGTGGATGCATAGATTAGTATGTCGAACCAAGTTCCACATGTTTCTTCCGGATAACCCATGCAGAGAGGTAGGACTGGCAGAGTCACGATTTATGAATGGAGAACTCCTCAAGAGTACTCTAATTGAGATCTTTTGATCCAATAACTTTTGCCTGAATGGTTCATGGTATTTGGAAGAAGGAAATACCACGGACCTCGAGGACTATCACAAGGTTACTAATATCCTAAAGGAGCTAGCAAACACTATCAACATGAAGTAAGTAGAGTGAATCTCGGGTTCAAGAACCCAGGAATAGAATACCTACTACTAAGTAGCATCACGGGATGCTTTCGAGAATAAAGGCCAGAATCATCACACTGGAAACACAGATCATGGCTAGACCACTAGATGATCCCCTAAGCACTTAGGGTTATAATTATTAACTCCAACATATATGTCGAGGCAATAAAGTACCTTAACTCACTAATTTGTGTGATTAATCTGACCAAAAGGACATCGGGAACGGGAAGAAGGGATTTGCAAATGCATCAGACTATTTAGAAACCTGGGATGACTCGGACAGCATAACGGCTATAAATGCTCAAAAAGATTTGAGACATGCTACAAAAATGGTGGCATAGCCACTCAGAAGCACAATATCAAGGTCTCGAGATCAATTATTAACATACAGAGGTAGAAACTGAACTGAGACTTAATTCCAACAATTCTATAAGTCTATGGATTAGTAACACGTGATCCTGATAGAAAGAAGAGATAGCCTAGTTCTTAATCCCCGTAGAAGAGAAGAGGTTGACTCAGATCAGAAGGCCATGAGGTATAAGGAGTAAAAAGAGCCTTACGTTCCATCCCACAATCAATTCCCTTATATAACTAAAGAATTTCTAGACTCAACTTCGACCAGTTTAGCTTGGTAATCCTACAGGCAGTCAAGCTCTGATACCAACGCTGTCAGGACCCCGATCCTAAATCACACCGATCTAGCATGTAACGCATCATATCACTTTGCGGCCTCATGCACGGTATTCCCACGGGTGCCACCTTACCTGGCCCGGGACCGTTTGCGCCTTTTGGCTCACGTATATGATAGTGTCGCTAGGATCCATATGACAAAGAACCCGGGCTGACATGGCTAGTCATGAACCCAAAATGGCACTAACTTACAGGGACAGGCATCCATGACCCAGCCTCGAACGTGTCGGTCATCAGCGAGTGAATCCAGGCTGTAGCACTGGGCTAGCAGGACTCCGGTGAACCGGGCTGTAGCGGGCTAACAGGACTCCAGTATTCATCTCGTGACATTTCCCCGAAGGGACAGACACAGGAATAAAGAAGGACACATGCCGGCCAGCCTAAGTGTTCCGGAGCAGTAGCAAGCTACCATGGCTCAGTGGAAACACTAGGAGACATTTCCCGGTAAGAGAGGCTACTAAGGATAAACAACTAGATAGCCAGATCCCACACATACCAAGCATTTCAATAACATACACACAATATGCTCGATATGTGCAAATACAACATGGCATCACAACATGACTCTACGACTCAAGTATTTATTCATTAGGCTCCGAGGAGCGGGAAATTACAAACATGGGTCTCATGACCCAACAATCAGAGCATACAAGTCAAAGCACATGCGGAAGCTTAACATATCTGAGTACAGACAACTATAAATGAAAAAGGCTGAGAAGCCTGACTATCTACCAGATCCTGCCGAGGGCACAAGATCGTAGCTGAGGTAACAAGCTAAACGTCGAAGCCCACATGGAACTACTAGCGAGACTGACGTCTCTCTGCAAAACATAAAATAGGCAAACGTGAGTACAAATGTACCCAGCAAGACTTACATCAGAACTAGCTACATATGCACCATTATCAACAAGGGGGATGGTGGAGTTTAACTGCAGCAAGCCAGCTTTGACTCGGTGGCTAACCTAAACTACGACTGCAAGTAACTCTTTTGAGGTGGCGCACATGAGTCCACATGTTCACCAACCAATACACCACTATGGAACCGCTCCCGTCTCCCTACGAGAACGCCATCCATAGCACTCACGCTTATCTTGCGTATTTTAGAGTATCCACTTTCGCTTGTCTATGAACTGATATAAGCAACCTAGAAGTCCTTTTCCGTGGACACGGCTATTCGAATAGATGATGTTAACCCTGCAGGGGTGTACTTCTTCACACACGCTCTCACCACTTACCGCCGTTTACACGACATGTACTCGGCAACCTTCAAGCGGAAGCCCAACGTGGGTGTCGGCCACGGCCTGCCTAAACACTCAAGTCTCTAGTCCAGGTTTATCGCCTATTCGGGTTCCATCCATGAGGAGATCCGGCCGGAGTTTCGCTCACAGCCCCAAACGATGTGAACAGGGTTCCGTGACGCCAAACGGGCGCCCGGTATACCCAGCCACGTGCCTACCGCATCATAGCCCACCCCTCCGGTCAGCGCTGCCCACGGCCTCCAGCATACTACAAACACCAGAAACTACTTGCAACTCCTGGACAGAGGACAAGGGTGATTAAGAAGCCGAGAGGGTCCATTGGTTTCGGGCCCAATGCGTGGTAGTAGATGAATCATGGATCACAAACACAGAACTCAGTTCCTGAGGACGGCTGCAATGAGACAACCCACCATGTACTCCTACATGGCCTCTCACCGCTAACTTTACCAAATCGTGTTCACACACTTAGCTCACACACAGTAGGGCATATTCACACACCTCTGATTCATTCCCGATGAATCAGACCTGATACAACTCTAAGCAGTAGCAGGCATGACAAACAAACATGAATGAGTAGGCACAACAGGGCTCAAGCAACTCCTACTCATACTAGTGGGTTTCATCTATTTACTGTGGCAATGACAGGTCATGCAGAGGATAAAGGGGTTCAGCTACCGCAGCAAGTAACAGATGACTCATTGTTGTCCTAATGCAGTAAAAGAGAGCAGGAGCGAGAGAGTAGGATTGTATCGGAATGAACAAGGGGGTTTTGCTTGCCTGGCACTTCTGAAGATAATATAGCTCTTCATCGGTGTCATCGATCACATCGCCGGTACAACGTCTATCGAGGGGGAACAACACCGGCAAACACAGAAGAAACACGATCAATGCAATGCACAATATGATGCATGCTATGACATGGCAATATGAATGTGTTTTGGGCTAATGCACCTAGCTATGATTTAAATGAAGTTGGTTTGAATACATGATTCAAATTCCAACTCCATATATGGTCATTTAAATGCCCTTTATTTGTTTTGTCCAAAATAGAGGACAAACATTGTTCAAACATGCATGAAAATGGTACAGATGGAGTCCTTGAATTTTTCTGATAATTTTTCATATATGACTTATTTCATTTGGAGTTACGGTTAATTTTCTATGATTTATTGAAGTTTTAGCTATTTCTGGAATTTTCCTGATTATTTATAAAATAAACTAAATTCCAGAAAAGGAATATTGCGTCAGCATGGCGTCATGCTGACCTCAGCAGAGTCAACAGGGGCTGGTCCGGGTCAAACTGACCAGTGGGGTCCACTGGTCAGTGACACAGCGCTGGCTGGAGTCACAGACATGTGGGGCCGGTCAAAGGCCACGTCAGCGAGGTCAACGCCGACGCGTGGGGCCACTGTGATTAATTTAACTAAACAGGAGTTAAGCTGTGATTAATTAGGGGC
>NC_057807.1:84568976-84602980 GCF_018294505.1 Triticum aestivum
GTCGGATTCGCCGGCCGTTGGACGACGGCGACGACCCAGAGCGGCGGTGGCTCGACGGAGTTGCGGCAGGGACGACGGATCGACGCGCCAAGGGCACCAGGAGGTGGCCCGTGGCCGCGCGCATCCAGGGGAACCAATGAAAGGGTGCGGGGTGGACGGAGTTCGCCGGAAGCGAGGTTGTGGCGGCGGCCGGAGTTCGGGCGCCGATGAAAACGACGACACGGTGCACGGGAGGATCTACGGTTAGCACCTACGCGTTCTATGAGAGCTCACGAACCCAATGGAGGCACGCACGGGACCAAATGGCCACCGGAGCCTCGTCGGCAATGAGCTCGTGCGGCGGCGTACTGTCGGGGGAGAGAGGCGCGGCGGCTACGGCATGCTAGAGAGAAAACGGAGAGGGGGAGGATGATCAGGAGCTCACGTGGAGTGCAGTGGTGGCCTCAGCGTGTTCGGGGAAGCTCGGACGGCGACGGGTCGACGATGGAGATCCGCGGCGGCCGACGATGAAGACGACGATGGCGGCGATGTTGCAAGGCTTCCGGAGGGCCGTGGATCGGTGGGGAGGAAGAGGGGGTCGAGGCGGAGCTCCTGAGCTCAGCGGAAGGGCGAGGGGTGGCCGGTGGCTATGGATGCGACGGCGGCGCCCTCCGGTGGCTCTCGGTGGTGCTCCAAATCGAGAGAGGGAGAGAGCTAGAGCGAGCAGAGAGAAGGGATAGCGGTCGAGGGGGTCGAGGGCGTCTCCGTGGCGTTGCGGGAGACGTCCAGGGGGAGGAGGAGGCAGCCAGGCAGGGAGGAGGTGGCCGGGGCGCGTGGCCGCGCGCGCCGGGCGCGTGCCCGTCCTCTTGGCAGGGAGGAAGACGACAGGGGAGGCCCAGATGGGCTGGGCCGCATAGGAGCTGGGCCGGCTGGGCTGCCAGGTGAGCGCCAGGTAGTTTTCTCTGCTCTGTTTTATTGTTCTGTTTGTTTTATTTTTAAATTTATTTTGCCACTGTTTTGAATTTAAAATAATTCAAACAATGCCAAAAGCTCCTCTGAATATTTTTATTTTGCTAGATGGACTTTTCCAAAAGCTCATAAAAATATTTCAGGGGTATTTGAAATTATATTCTAGTTATATGAATATAATTCAAATTCAAATAGCTAATGATTTAAATTCAAAGTCCCAAAATTAAGTCCTTAAAATGTTCAATATTTTGGTTGGGACCAGAACCCTTTGCCAAAATTATCAAACATTTAAGAAGAGCATTTTGGAACAATGAATGAGATTTTAGGGTTTTTGCCCTTCTTTTATTTAGGGTTTTGAGGCTTCTAAATTCCTCAGTTCAAGTTTCAAAAATTTAAACATGATGCATGGATGCAATGCCACTAGTTACAGGCAAGCTCTAGGGCTGTGACACTTTCAGAACGCGCTCTTCGCGCCACAAAGCCGCCCCAAGACGCGCGAGCAATGAGCATCGAGCTTAAACATATCGGAAACGTCAAAAATAATATAACGTGAATAATATATATCGCGCACGTGCGATATGTTTGTCACGAGGCGCAAAAAATAATTAAAAAGGGAATGCAACACGAGGACTTCCCAGGAGGTCACCCATCCTAGTACTACTCTCGCCCAAGCACACTTAACTTTGGAGTTTTGATGGGATCCGGTGCTTTAGTGCTGGTATGATCGCATCCAACATGTTTCCCCGTCTTCGTCCCTTATGCTTGCCACTCCCAGGTCCGCTCCAAAGACGATTCTACATTCTCACAACCATTACAACCGTTCCCTAACAATGGATAATGTCCTACACTACTTACTCTCCCGCTCAATCACGGAGACGGGTTTTCCACGGTTTCCACCCCTCCCTCCATACCGCAGCAACACGAGTTCTTTCCACCCCTTTCAGAACACGCTCTTCGCGCCACAAAGCCGCCCCAAGACGCGCGAGCAATGAGCATCGAGTTTAAACATATCGCAAACGTCAAAAATAATATAACGAGATTAATATATATCGCGCACGTGCGATATGTTTGTCACAAGGCGCAAAAAACAATTAAAAAGGGAATGCAACACGAGGACTTCCCAGGAGGTCACCCATCCTAGTACTACTCTCGCCCAAGCACGCTTACCTACGGAGTTCTGATGGGATCCGGTGCTTTAGTGCTGGTATGATCGCATCCAACATGTTTCCCCGTCTTCGTCCCTTATGCTTCCCAGGTCCGCTCCAAAGACGATTCTACATTCTCACTACCATTACAACCGTTCCCTAACAATGGATAATGTCCTATACTACTTACTCTCCCGCTCAATCATGGAGACGAGTTTTCCACGGTTTCCTCCCCTCCCTCCATACCGCAGCAACACGAGTTTTTTCCACCCCTTTCAGAACGCGCTCTTCGCGCCACAAAGCAGCCCCAAGACGCACGAGCAATGAGCAACGAGCTTAAACATATCGCAAACGTCAAAAATAATATAATGGGATTAATATATATCGCGCACGTGCGATATGTTTGTCACAAGGCGCAAAAAATAATTAAAAAGGGAATGCAACACGAGGACTTCCTAGGAGGTCACCCATCCTAGTACTACTCTCGCCCAAGCACGCTTAACTTCGGAGTACTGATGGGATCCGGTGCTTTAGTGCTGGTATGATCGCATCTGACATGTTTCCCCGTCTTCGTCCCTTATGCTTCCCAGGTCCGCTCCAAAGATGATTCTACATTCTCACTACCTTTACAACCGTTCCCTAACAATGGATAATGTCCTATACTACTTACTCTCCCGCTTAATCACGGAGACGAGTTTTCCACGCTTTCCACCCCTCCCTCCATACCGCAGCAACACGAGTTTTTTCCACCCCTTTCAGAACACGCTCTTCGCGCCACAAAGCCGCCCCAAGACGCGCGAGCAATGAGCATCGAGCTTAAAAATATCGCAAATGTCAAAAATAATATAACGGGATTAATATATATCGCGCACGTGCGATATGTTTGTCACAAGGCGCAAAAAATAATTAAAAAGGGAATGCAACACGAGGACTTCCCAGGAGGTCACCCATCCTAGTACAACTCTCGCCCACGCACGCTTAACTTCGGAGTTCCGATGGGATTCGATGCTTTAGTGCTGGTATGATCCCATCCGACATGTTTCCCCGTCTTCGTCCCTTATGCTTCCCAGGTCCGCTCCAAAGACGATTCTACATTCTCACTACCATTACAACCGTTCCCTTACAATGGATAATGTCCTATACTATTTACTCTCCCGCTCAATCACGGAGACGAGTTTTCCACGGCTTCCACCCCTCCCTCCATACTGCAGCAACACGAGTTTTTTCCACCCCTTTCAGAACGCGCTCTTCGCACCACAAAGCCGCCCCAAGACGCGCGAGTAATGAGCATCGAGCTTAAACATATCGCAAACGTCAAAAATAATATAACGGGATTAATATATATCGCGCACGTGCGATATGTTTGTCACAAGGCGCAAAAAACAATTAAAAAGGGAATGCAACACAAGGACTTCCCAGGAGGTCACCCGTCCTAGTACAACTCTCGCCCAAGCACGCTTAACTTCGGAGTTCTGATGGGATTCGGTGCTTTAGTGCTGGTATGATCGCATCCGACATGTTTCCCCGTCTTCGTCCCATATGCTTGCCACTCCCAGGTCCGCTCCAAAGACGATTCTACATTCTCACTACCATTACAACCGTTCCCTAACAATGGATAAGGTCCTATACTACTTACTCTCCCGCTCAATCATGGAGACGAGTTTTCCACTGTTTCCACCCCTCCCTCCATACCGCAGCAACATGAGTTTTTTCCACCCCTTTTAGAACGCGCTCTTCGCGCCACAAAGCCGCCCCAAGACACGCGAGCAATGAGCATCGAGCTTAAACATATCGCAAACGTCAAAAATAATATAACGGGAATAATATATATCGCGCACGTGCGATATGCTTGTCACAAGGCGCAAAAAATAAGTAAAAAGGGAATCCAACACGAGGACTTCCCAGGAGGTCACCCATCCTAGTACTACTCTCGCCCAAGCACGCTTAACTTCGGAGTTTTGATGGGACCCGGTGCTTTAGTGCTGGTATGATCGCATCCGACATGTTTCCCCGTCTTCGTCCCATATGCTTGCCACTCCCAGGTCCGCTCCAAAGACGATTCTACATTCTCACTACCATTACAACCGTTCCCTAACAATGGATAATGCCCTATACTACTTCCTCTCCCGCTCAATCACGGAGACGAGTTTTCCACGGTTTCCACCCCTCCCTCCATACCGCAGCAACACGAGTTTTTTCCTCCCCTTTCAGAACGCGCTCTTCGCGCCACAAAGCCGCCCCAAGATGCGCGAGCAATGAGCATCGAGCTTAAACATATCGCAAACGTTAAAAAATAATATAACGGTATTAATATATATCGCGCACGTGCGATATGTTTGTCACAAGGCGCAAAAAATAATTAAAAAGGGAATGCAACACGAGGAGTTCCCAGGAGGTCGCCCATCCTAGTACTACTCTCGTCGAAGCACGCTTAACTACGGAGTTCTGATGGGATCCGGTGCTTTAGAGCTGGTATGATCGCATCAAACATGTTTCCCCGTCTTCGTCCCTTATGCTTCCCAGGTCCGCTCCAAAGACGATTCTACATTCTCACTACCATTACAACCGTTCCCTAACAATGGATAATGTCCTATACTACTTACTCTCCCGCTCAATCACGGAGACGAGTTTTCCACGGTTTCCTCCCCTCCCTCCATACCGCAGCAACACGAGTTTTTTTCACCCCTTTCAGAACGCGCTCTTCGCGCCACAAAGCCGCCCCAAGACGCACGAGCAATGAGCATCGAGCTTAAACATATCGCAAACGTCCAAAATAATATAACGAGATTAATATATATCGCGCACATGCGATATGTTTGTCACAAGGCACAAAAAATAATTAAAAAAGGAATGCAACACGAGGACTTCCTAGGAGGTCACCCATCCTAGTACTACTCTCGCCCAAGCACGCTTAACTTCAGAGTTCTGATGGGATCCGGTGCTTTAGTGCTGGTATGATCGCATCCGACATGTTTCCCCGTCTTCGTCCCTTATGCTTCCCAGGTCCGCTCCAAAGATGATTCTACATTCTCACTACCATTACAACCGTTCCCTAACAATGGATAATGTCCAATACTACTTACTCTCCCGCTTAATCACAGAGACGAGTTTTCCACGGTTTCCAACCCTCCCTCCATACCACAGCAACACGAGTTTTTTCCACCCCTTTCAGAACGCGCTCTTCGCGCCACAAAGCCGCCCCAAGACGCGCGAGCAATGAGCATCGAGCTAAAACATATCGCAAACGTCAAAAATAATATAACGGGATTAATATATATCGCGCACGTGCGATATGTTTGTCACAAGGCACAAAAAATAATTAAAAAGGGAATGCAACACAAGGACTTCCCAGGAGATCACTCATCCTAGTACTACTCTCGCCCACGCACGCTTAACTTCGGAGTTCCGATGGGATCCGGTGCTTTAGTGCTGGTATGATCGCATCCGACATGTTTCCCCGTCTTCGTCCCTTATGCTTCCCAGGTCCGCTCCAAAGACGATTCTACATTCTCACTACCATTACAACCGTTCCCTAACAATGGATAATGTCCTATACGACTTACTCTCCCGCTCAATCACGGAGACGAGTTTTCAACGGCTTCCACCCCTCCCTCCATACCGCAGCAACACGAGTTTTTTCCACCCCTTTCAGAACGTGCTCTTCGCGCCACAAAGCCGCCCCAAGACGCGCGAGCAATGAGCATCGAGCTTAAACATATCGCAAACGTCAAAAATAATATAACGGGATTAATATATATCGCGCACCTGCGATATGTTTGTCACAAGGCACAAAAAATAATTAAAAAGGGAATGCAACACGAGGACTTCCCAGGAGGTCACCCATCCTAGTACTACTCTCGCCCAAGCACGCTTAACTTCAGAGTTCTGATGGGATCCGGTGCTTTAGTGCTGGAATGATTGCATTCAACATGTTTCCCCGTCTTCGTCCCTTATGCTTGCCACTCCCAGGTCCGCTCCAAAGACGATTCTACATTCTCACTACCATTACAACCGTTCCCTAACAATGGATAATGTCCTATACTACTTACTCTCCCGCTCAATCACGGAGACGAGTTTTCCACGGTTTCCACCCCTCCCTCCATACCGCAGCAACACGAGTTTTTTCCACCCCTTTCAGAACGCGCTCTTCGCGCCACGAAGCCGCCCCAAGACGCGCGAGCAATGAGCATCGAGCTTAAACATATCGCAAACGTCAAAAATAATATAACGGGATTAATATATATCCCGCACGTGCGATATGTTTGTCACAAGGCGCAAAAAATAATTAAAAAGGGAATGCAACACGAGGACTTCCCAGGAGGTCACCCATCCTAGTACTACTCTCGCCCAAGCATGCTTAACTTCAGAGTTCTGATGGGATCCGGTGCTTTAGTGCTAGTATGATCGCATCCGACATGTTTCCCCGTCTTCGTCCCTTATGCTTGCCACTCCCAGGTCCGCTCCAAAGACGATTCTACATTCTCACTACCATTACAACCGTTCCCTAACAATGGATAATGTTCTATACTACTTACTCTCCCGCTCAATCACGGAGACGAGTTTTCCACGGTTTCCACCCCTCCCTCCATACCGCAGCAACACGAGTTTTTTCCACCCCTTTCAGAACGCGCTCTTCGCACCACAAAGCCGCCCCAAGACGTGCGAGCAATAAGCATCGAGCTTAAACATATCGCAAACGTCAAAAATAATATAACGGGATTAATATGTATCGCGCACATGCGATATGTTTGTCACAAGGCGCAAAAAATAATTAAAAAGGGAATGCAGCACGAGGAGGTCACCCATCCTAGTACTACTCTCGCCCAAGCATGCTTAACTTCGGAGTTCTGATTGGATCCGGTGCTTTAGTGCTGGTATGATCGCATCCGACATGTTTCCCTGTCTTCGTCCCTTATGCTTCCCAGGTCCGCTCCAAAGATGATTCTACATTCTCACTACCATTACAACCGTTCCCTAACAATGGATAATGTCCAATACTACTTACTCTCCCGCTTAATCACGGAGACAAGTTTTCCACGGTTTCCACCACTCCCTCCATACCGCAGCAACACGAGTTTTTTCCACCCCTTTCAGAACGCGCTCTTCGCGCCACAAAGCCGCCCCATGACGCGCGAGCAATGAGCATCGAGCTTAAACATATCGCAAACGTCAAAAATAATATAACGGGATTAATATATATCGCGCACGTGCGATATGTTTGTCACAAGGCGCAAAAATAATTAAAAAGGGAATGGAACACGAGGACTTCCCAGGAGGTCACCCATCCTAGTACTACTCTCACCCAAGCATGCTTAACTTCGGAGTTCTGATGGGATCCGGTGCTTTAGTGCTGGTATGATCGCATCCGACATGTTTCCCCGTCTTCGTCCCTTATGCTTGCCACTCCTAGGTCCGCTCCAAAGACGATTCTACATTCTCACTACCATTACAATCGTTCTCTAACAATGGATAATGTCCTATACTACTTACTCTCCCGCTCAATCACGGAGCCGAGTTTTCCACGGTTTCCACCCCTCCCTCCATACCGCAGCAACACGAGTTTTTTCCACCCCTTTCAGAACGCTCTCTTCGCGCCACAAAGCCGCCCCAAGACGTGCGAGCAATAAGCATCGAGCTTAAACATATCGCAAACGTCAAAAATAATATAACGGGATTAATATATATCGCGCACGTGCGATATGTTTGTCACAAGGCGCAAAAAATAATTAAAAAGGGAATGCAACACGAGGACTTCCCAGGAGGTCACCCATCCTAGTACTACTCTCGCCCAAGCACGCTTAACTTCGGAGTTCTGATGGGATCCGGTGCTTTAGTGCTGGTATGATCGCATCCGACATGTTTCCCCGTCTTCGTCCCTTATGCTTCCCAGGTCCGCTCCAAAGATGATTCTACATTCTCCCTACCATTACATCCGTTCCCTAACAATGGATAATGTCCAATACTACTTACTCTCCCGCTTAATCACGGAGACGAGTTTTCCACGGTTTCCACACCTCCCTCCATACCGCAGCAACACGAGTTTTTTCCACCCCTTTCAGAACGCGCTCTTCGCGCCACAAAGTCGCCCCAAGACGCGCGAGCAATGAGCATCGAGCTTAAACATATCGCAAACGTCAAAAATAATATAACGGGATTAACATATATCGCGCACGTGCGATATGTTTGTCACAAGGCGCAAAAAATAATTAAAAAGGGAATGCAACACGAGGACTTCCCAGGAGGTCACCCATCCTAGTACTACTCTCGCCCACGCACGCTTAACTTCGGAGTTTCGATGGGATCCGGTGCTTTGGTGCTGGTATGATTGCATCCGACATGTTTCCCCGTCTTCGTCCCTTATGCTCCCGAGGTCCGCTCCAAAGACGATTCTACATTCTCACTACCATTACAACCGTTCCCTAACAATGGATAATGTCCTATACTACTTACTCTCCCGCTCAATCACGGAGACGAGTTTTCAACGGCTTCCACCCCTCCCTCCATACCGCAGCAACACGAGTTTTTTCCACCCCTTTCAGAATGCGCTCTTCGCGCCACAAAGCCGCCCCAAGACGCGCGAGCAATGAGCATCGAGCTAAAACATATCGCAAACGTCAAAAATAATATAACGGGATTAATATATATCACGCACGTGCGATATGTTTGTCACAAGGCGCAAAAAATAATTAAAAAGGGAATGCAACACGAGGAGGTCACCCATCCTAGTACTACTCTCGCCCAAGCACGCATAACTTCGGAGTTCTGCTGGGATCCGATGCTTTAGTGCTGGTATGATCGCATCCGACATGTTTCCCCGTGTTCGTCCCTTATGCTTGCCACTCCCAGGTCCGCTCCAAAGACGATTCTACATTCTCACTACCATTACAACCGTTCCCTAACAATGGATAATGTCCTATACTACTTACTCTCCCGCTCAATCACGGAGACGAGTTTTCCAAGGTTTCCACACCTCCCTCCATACCGCAGCAACACGAGTTTTTTACACCCCTTTCAGAACGCGCTCTTCGCGCCACGAAGCCGCCCCAAGACGCGCGAGCAATAAGCATCGAGCTTAAACATATCGCAAACGTCAATAATAATATAACGGGATTAACATATATCGCGCACGTGCGATATGTTTGTCACAAGGCGCAAAAAATAATTAAAAAGGGAATGCAACACGAGGACTTCCCAGGAGGTCACCCATCCTAGTACTACTCTCGCCCACGCACGCTTAACTTCGGAGTTTCGATGGGATCCGGTGCTTTGGTGCTGGTATGATTGCATCCGACATGTTTCCCCGTCTTCGTCCCTTATGCTCCCGAGGTCCGCTCCAAAGACGATTCTACATTCTCACTACCATTACAACCGTTCCCTAACAATGGATAATGTCCTATACTACTTACTCTCCCGCTCAATCACGGAGACGAGTTTTCAACGGCTTCCACCCCTCCCTCCATACCGCAGCAACACGAGTTTTTTCCACCCCTTTCAGAATGCGCTCTTCGCGCCACAAAGCCGCCCCAAGACGCGCGAGCAATGAGCATCGAGCTAAAACATATCGCAAACGTCAAAAATAATATAACGGGATTAATATATATCACGCACGTGCGATATGTTTGTCACAAGGCGCAAAAAATAATTAAAAAGGGAATGCAACACGAGGAGGTCACCCATCCTAGTACTACTCTCGCACAAGCACGCATAACTTCGGAGTTCTGCTGGGATCCGATGCTTTAGTGCTGGTATGATCGCATCCGACATGTTTCCCCGTCTTCGTCCCTTATGCTTGCCACTCCCAGGTCCGCTCCAAAGACGATTCTACATTCTCACTACCATTACAACCGTTCCCTAACAATGGATAATGTCCTATACTACTTACTCTCCCGCTCAATCACGGAGACGAGTTTTCCAAGGTTTCCACACCTCCCTCCATACCGCAGCAACACGAGTTTTTTACACCCCTTTCAGAACGCGCTCTTCGCGCCACGAAGCCGCCCCAAGACGCGCGAGCAATAAGCATCGAGCTTAAACATATCGCAAACGTCAATAATAATATAACGGGATTAATATATATCGCACACGTGCGATATGTTTGTCACAAGGCGCAAAAAATAATTAAAAAGGGAATGCAACACGAGGACTTCCCAGGAGGTCACCCATCCTAGTACTACTCTCACCCAAGCACGCTTAACTTCGAAGTTCTGATGGGATCCGGTGCTTTAGTGCAGGTATGATCGCATCCAACATCTTTTCCCGTCTTCGTCCCTTATGCTTGCCACTCCCAGGTCCGCTCCAAAGACGATTCTACATTCTCACTGCCATTACAACCGTTCCCTAATAATGGATAATGTCCTATACTACTTACTCTCCCGCTCAATCACGGAGCCGAGTTTTCCACGGTTTCCACCCCTCCCTCCATACCGCAGCAACACGAGTTTTTTCCACCCCTTTCAGAACGCGCTCTTCGCGCCACAAAGCCGCCCCAAGACGTGCGAGCAATAAGCATCGAGCTTAAACATATCGCAAACGTCAAAAATAATATAACGGGATTAATATATATCGCGCACGTGCGATATGTTTGTCACAAGGCGCAAAAAATAATTAAAAAGGGAATGCAACACGAGGACTTCCCAGGAGGTCACCCATCCTAGTACTACTCTCGCCCAACCACGCTTAACTTCGGAGTTCTGATGGGATCCGGTGCTTTAGTGCTGGTATGATCGCATCCGACATGTTTCCCCGTCTTCGTCCCTTATGCTTCCCAGGTCCGCTCCAAAGATGATTCTACATTCTCCCTACCATTACAACCGTTCCCTAACAATGGATAATGTCCAATACTACTTACTCTCCCGCTTAATCACGGAGACGAGTTTTCCACGGTTTCCACACCTCCCTCCATACCGCAGCAACACGAGTTTTTTCCACCCCTTTCAGAACGCGCTCTTCGCGCCACAAAGCCGCCGCAAGACGCGCGAGCAATGAGCATCGAGCTTAAACATATCGCAAACGTCAAAAATAATATAACGGGATTAATATATATCGCGCACGTGCGATATGTTTGTCACAAGGCGCAAAAAATAATTAAAAAGGGAATGCAACACGAGGACTTCCCAGGAGGTCACCCATCCTAGTACTACTCTCGCCCACGCACGCTTAACTTCGGAGTTCCGATGGGATCCGGTGCTTTGGTGCTGGTATGATTGCATCCGACATGTTTCCCCGTCTTCGTCCCTTATGCTCCCGAGGTCCGCTCCAAAGACGATTCTACATTCTCACTACCATTACAACCGTTCCCTAACAATGGATAATGTCCTATACTACTTACTCTCCCGCTCAATCACGGAGACGAGTTTTCAATGGCTTCCACCCCTCCCTCCATACCGCAGCAACACGAGTTTTTTCCACCCCTTTCAGAATGCGCTCTTCGCGCCACAAAGCCGCCCCAAGACGCGCGAGCAATGAGCATCGAGCTAAAACATATCGCAAACGTCAAAAATAATATAACGGGATTAATATATATCACGCACGTGCGATATGTTTGTCACAAGGCGTAAAAAATAATTAAAAAGGGAATGCAACACGAGGAGGTCACCCATCCTAGTACTACTCTCGCCCAAGCACGCATAACTTCGGAGTTCTGCTGGGATCCGATGCTTTAGTGCTGGTATGATCGCATCCGACATGTTTCCCCGTCTTCGTCCCTTATGCTTGCCACTCCCAGGTCCGCTCCAAAGACGATTCTACATTCTCACTACCATTACAACCGTTCCCTAACAATGGATAATGTCCTATACTACTTACTCTCCCGCTCAATCACGGAGACGAGTTTTCCACGGTTTCCACACCTCCCTCCATACCGCAGCAACACGAGTTTTTTACACCCCTTTCAGAACGCGCTCTTCGCGCCACGAAGCCGCCCCAAGACGCGCGAGCAATAAGCATCGAGCTTAAACATATCGCAAACGTCAATAATAATATAACGGGATTAATATATATCGCACACGTGCGATATGTTTGTCACAAGGCGCAAAAAAAAATTAAAAAGGGAATGCAACACGAGGACTTCCCAGGAGGTCACCCATCCTAGTACTACTCTGACCCAAGCACGCTTAACTTCGAAGTTCTGATGGGATCCGGTGCTTTAGTGCAGGTATGATCGCATCCAACATGTTTTCCCGTCTTCGTCCCTTATGCTTGCCACTCCCAGGTCCGCTCCAAAGACGATTCTACATTCTCACTGCCATTACAACCGTTCCCTAATAATGGATAATGTCCTATACTACTTACTCTCCCGCTCAATCACGAAGACGAGTTTTCCACGGTTTCCGCCCCTCCCTCCATACCGCAGCAACACGAGTTTTGCCACCACTTTCAGAACGCGCTCTTCGCGCCACAAAGCCGCCCCAAGACGCGCGAGCAATGAGCATCGAGCTTAAACATATCGCAAACGTCAAAAATAATATAACGGGATTAACATATATCGCACACGTGCAATATGTTTGTCACAACGCGCAAAAAATAATTAAAAAGGGAATGCAACACGAGGAGTTCCCAGGAGGTCACCCATCCTAGTATTACTCTCGCCCAAGCACGCTTAACTTCGGAGTTCTGATGGGATCCGGTGCTTTAGAGCTAGTATGATCGCATCCGACATGTTTCCCCGTCTTCGTCCCTTATGCTTGCCACTCCCAGGTCCGCTCCAAAGATGATTCTACATTCTCACTACCATTACAACCGTTCCCTAACAATGGATAATGTCCTATACTACTTACTCTCCCGCTGAATCACGGAGATGAGTTTTCCACGGTTTCCACCCCTCCCTCCATACCGCAGCAACACGAGTTTTTTCCGCCCCTTTCAGAACGCGCTCTTCGCGCCACAAAGCCGCCCCAAGACGCGCGAGCAATGAGCATCGAGCTTAAACATATCGCAAACATCAAAAATAATATAATGGGATTAATATATATCGCGCACGTGCGATATGTTTGTCACAAGGCGCAAAAAATAATTAAAAAAGGAATGCAACATGAGGACTTCCCAAGAGGTCACCCATCCTAGTACTACTCTTGCCCAAGCACGCTTAACTTCGGAGTTCTGATGGGATCCGGTGCTTTAGTGCTAGTATGATGGCATCCGACATGTTTCCCCGTCTTCGTCCCTTATGCTTCCCAGGTCCACTTCAAAGACGATTCTACATTCTCACTACCATTACAACCGTTCCCTAACAATGGATAATGTCCTATACTACTTACTCTCCCGCTCAATCACGGAGACGAGTTTTCCACGGTTTCCACCCCTCCCTCCATACCGCAGCAACACGAGTTTTTTCCACCCCTTTCAGAACGCGCTCTTCGCGCCACAAAACCGCCCGAAGACGCACGAGCAATGAGCATCGAGCTTAAACATATCGCAAACGTCAAAAATAACATAACGGCATTAATATATATCGCGCACGTGCGATATGTTTGTTACAAGGCGCAAAAATAATATAATGGGATTAATATATATCGCGCGCGTGCGATGTGTTTGTCACAAGGCGCAAAAAATAATTAAAAAAGGAATGCAACACGAGGACTTCCCAAGAGGTCACCCATCCTAGTACTACTCTTGCCCAAGCACGCTTAACTTCGGAGTTCTGATGGGATCCGGTGCTTTAGTGCTAGTATGATGGCATCCGACATGTTTCCCCGTCTTTGTCCCTTATGCTTCCCAGGTCCGCTTCAAAGACGATTCTACATTCTCACTACCATTACAACCGTTCCCTAACAATGGATAATGTCCTATACTACTTATTCTCCCGCTCAATCACGGAGACGAGTTTTCCACGGTTTCCACCCCTCCCTCCATACCGCAGCAACACGAGTTTTTTCCACCCCTTTCAGAACGCGCTCTTCGCGCCACAAAACCGCCCGAAGACGCACGAGCAATGAGCATCGAGCTTAAACATATCGCAAACGTCAAAAATAACAGAACGGGATTAATATATATCGCGCACGTGCGATATGTTTGTTACAAGGCGCAAAAAATAATTAAAAAGGGAATGCAACACGAGGACTTCCCAGGAGGTCACCCATCCTAGTACTACTCTCGCCCAAGCACGCTTAACTACGGAGTTCTGATGGGATCCGATGCTTTAGTGCTGGTATGATTGCATCCAATATGTTTCCCCGTCTTCGTCCCTTATGCTTGCCACTCCCAGGTCCGCTCCAAAGACGATTCTACATTCTCACTACCATTACAACCATTCCCTAACAATGGATAATGTCCTATACTACTTACTCTCCCGCTCAATCACGGAGACGAGTTTTCCACGGTTTCCACCCCTCCCTCCATACCGCAGCAACACGAGTTTTTTCCACCCCTTTCAGAACGCGCTCTTCGTGCCACAAGGCCGCCCCAAGACGCACGAGCAATGAGCATCGAGCTTAAACATATCGCAAACGTCAAAAATAATATAACGGGATTAATATATATCGCGCACGTGCGATATGTTTGTCACAAGGCGCAAAAAATAATTAAAAAGGGAATGCAACACGAGAACTTCCCAGGAGGTCACCCATCCTATTACTACTCTCGCCCAAGCACGCTTAACTTTGGAGTTCTGATGGAATCCGGTGCTTTAGTGCTGGTATGATCGCATCTGACATGTTTCCCCGTCTTCGTCCCTTATGCTTGCCACTCCCAGGTCCGCTCCAAAGACGATTCTACATTCTCACTATCATTACAACCGTTCCCTAACAATGGATAATGTCCTATACTACTTACTCTCCCGCTCAATCACGGAGACGATTTTCCACGGTTTCCACCCCTCCCTCCATACCGCAGCAACACAAGTTTTGTCCACCCCTTTCAGAACGCGCTCTTCGCGCCACAAAGCCGCCCCAAGACGCGCGAGAAATGAGCATCGAGCTTAAAACTATCGCAAACGTCAAAAATAATATAACGGGATTAATATATATCGCGCACGTGCGATATGTTTGTCACAAGGCGCAAAAAATAATTAAAAAGGGAATGCAACACGAGGACTTCCCAGGAGGTCACCCATCCTAGTACTACTCTCGCCCAAGCGCGCTTAACTTTGGAGGTTTGATGGGATCCGATGCTTTAGTGCCGGTATGATTGAATCCAACATGTTTCCCCGTCTTCGTCCCTTATGCTTGCCACTCCCAGGTCCGCTCCAAAGACGATTCTACATTCTCACTACCATTACAACCGTTCCCTGACAATGGATAATGTCCTATACTACTTACTCTCCCGCTCAATCACGGAGACGAGTTTTCCACGGTTTCCACCCCTCCCTCCATACCGCAGCAACACGAGTTTTTTCCACCCCTTTCAGAACGCGCTCTTCGCGCCACAAAGCCGCCCCAAGACGCACGAGCAATAAGCATCGAGCTTAAACATATCGCAAACGTCAAAAATAATATAACGGCATTAATATATATCGCGCACGTGCGATATGTTTGTCACAAGGCGCAAAAAATAATTAAAAAGGGAATGCAACACGAGGACTTCCCAGGAGGTCACCCATCCTATTACTACTCTCGCCCAAGCACGCTTAACTTTGGAGTTCTGATGGGATCCGATGCTTTAGTGCTGGTATGATCGCATGCGACATGTTTCCCCGTCTTCGTCCCTTATGCTTGCCACTCCCAGGTCCGCTCCAAAGACGATTCTACATTCTCACTACCATTACAACCGTTCCCTAACAATGGATAATGTCCTATACTACTTACTCTCGCGCACAATCACGGAGACGATTTTCCACGGTTTCCACCCCTCCCTCCATACCGCAGCAACACGAGTTTTGTCCACCCCTTTCAGAACGCGCTCTTCGCGCCACAAAGCCGCCCCAAGACGCGCGAGCAATGAGCATCGAGCTTAAAACTATCGCAAACGTCAAAAATAATGTAACGGGATTAATATATATCGCGCACGTGCGATATGTTTGTCACAAGGCGCAAAAAATAATTAAAAAGGGAATGCAACACGAGGACTTCCAAGGAGGTCACCCATCCTAGTACTACTCTTGCCCAAGCACGCTTAACTTCGGAGTTCTGATAGGATCCGGTGTTTTAGTGCTGGTATGATCGCATCCGACATGTTTCCCCGTCTTCGTCCCTTATGCTTGCCACTCCCAGGTCCGCTTCAAAGACGATTCTACATTCTCACTACCATTACAACCGTTCCCTAACAATGGATAATGTCCTATACTACTTACTCTCCCGATCAATCACGAAGACGAGTTTTCCACGGTTTCCAGCCCTTCCTCCATACCGCAGCAACACGAGTATTTTCTACCCCTTTCAGAACGCGCTCTTCGCGCCACGAAGCCGCCCCAAGACGCACGAGCAATGAGCATCGAGCTTAAACATATCGCAAACGTCAAAAATAATATAACGGGATTAATATATATCGCGCACGTGCGATATGTTTGTCACAAGGCGCAAAAAATAATTAAAAAGGGAATGCAACACGAGGACTTCCCAGGAGGTCACCCATCCTAGTACTACTCTCGCCCAAGCACGCTTAACTTCGGAGTTCTGATGGGATCCGGTGCTTTAGTGCTGGTATGATCGCATCCGACGTGTTTACCCTTCTTCGTCCCTTATGCTTGCCACTCCCATGTCCTCCCCAAAGACGATTCTACATTCTCACTACCATTACAACCATTCCCTAACAATGGATAATGTCCTATACTACTTACTCTCCCGCTCAATCATGGAGACGAGTTTTCCACGGTTTCCACCCCTCCCTCCATACCGCAGCAACACGAGTTTTTTCCACCCCTTTCAGAACGCGCTCTTCGCGCCACAAAGGCGCCCCAAGACGCGCGAGCAATGAGCATCGAGCTTAAACATATCGCAAACGTCAAAAATAATATAACGGGATTAATATATATCGCGCACGTGAGATATGTTTGTCACAAGGCGCAAAAAATAATTAAAAAGGGAATGCAACACGTGGACTTCCCAGGAGGTCACCCATCCTAGTACTACTCTCGCCCAAGCACGCTTAACTTCGGAGTTCTGATAGGATACAGTGCTTTAGTGCTAGTATGATCGCATCCAACATGTTTCCCCTTCTTCGTCCCTTATGCTTGCCACTCCCAGGTCCGCTCCAAAGACGATTCTACATTCTCACTACCATTACAACCGTTCCCTTACAATGGATAATGTCCTATACTACTTACTCTCCCGCTCAATCATGGAGACGAGTTTTCCACGGTTTCCACCCCTCCCTCCATACCGTAGCAACACGAGTTTTTTCCACCCCTTTCAGAACGCGCTCTTCGCGCCACAAAGCCGCCCCAAGACGCGCTAGCAATGAGCATCGAGCTTAAACATATCGCAAACGTCAAAAATAATATAACGGGATTAATATATATCGCGCACATGCGATATGTTTGTCACAAGGCGCAAAAAATAATTAAAAAGGGAATGCAACACGTGGACTTCCCAGGAGGTCACCCATCCTAGTACTACTCTCACCCAAGCACGCTTAACTTTGGAGTTCTGATGGGATCTGGTGCTTTAGTGCTGGTATGATCACATCCGACGTGTTTCCCCGTCTTCGTCCCTTATGCTTGCCACTCCCAGGTCTGCTCCAAAGACGATTCTACATTCTCACTACCATTACAACCGTTCCCTAACAATGGATACTGTCCTATACTACTTACTCTCCCGCTCAATCACGGAGATGAGTTTTCCACGGTTTCCACCCCTCCCTCCATACCGCAGCAACATGAGTTTTTTCCACCCCTTTCAGGACGCGCTCTTCGCGCCACAAAGCCGCCCCAAGACGCGCGAGCAATGAGCATCGAGCTTAAACATATCGCAAACGTCAAAAATAATATAACGGGATTAATATATATCGCGCACGTGCGATATGTTTGTCACAAGGCGCAAAAAATAATTAAAAAGGGAATGCAACACGTGGACTTTCTAGGAGGTCACCCATCCTAGTACTACTCTCGCCCAAGCAAGCTTAACTTTGGAGTTCTGATGGGATCCGGTGCTTTAGTGCTAGTATGATCACATCCGACGTGTTTCCCCGTCTTCGTCCCTTATGCTTGCCACTCCCAGGTCTACTCCAAAGACGATTCTACATTCTCACTACCATTACAACCGTTCCCTAACAATGGATAATGTCCTATACTACTTACTCTCCCGCTCAATCACGGAGACGACTTTTCCACGATTTCCACCCATCCCTCCATACCACAGCAACATGAGTTTTTTCCACCCCTTTCAGAACGCGCTCTTCGCGCCACAAAGCCGTCTTGGCACACGTCAAAAATAATATAACGGGATTAATATATATCGCGCACGTGCGATATGTTTGTCACAAGGCGCAAAAAATAATTAGAAAGGGAATGCAACAAGAGGACTGCCCAGGAGGTCACCCATCCTAGTACTACTCTCACCCAAGCACGCTTAACTTCGGAGTTCTGATGGGATACAATGCTTTAGTGCTGGTATGATCGCATCCGACATGTTTCCCCGTCTTCGTCCCTTATGCTTGCCACTCCCAGGTCCGCTCCAAAGACGATTCTACATTCTCACTACCATTACAACCGTTCCCTAACAATGGATAATATCCTATACTATTTACTCTCCCGCTCAATCACGGAGACGAGTTTTCCACGGTTTCCACCCCTCTCTCCATACCGCAGCAACACGAGTTTTTTCCACCCCTTTCAGAACGCGCTCTTCGCGCCACAAAGCCGCCCCAAGACGCGCGAGCAATGAGCATCGAGCTTAAACATATCGCAAACGTCAAAAATAATATAACGGGATTAATATATATGGCGCACGTGCGATATGTTTGTCACAAGGCGCAAAAAATAATTAAAAAGGGAATGCAACACGAGGACTTCCCAGGAGGTCACCCATCCTAGTACTACTCTCTCCCAAGCACCCTTAACTTCGGAGTTTTGATGGGATCCGGTGCTTTAGTGCTGGTATGATCGCATCCGACATGTTTCCCCGTCTTCGTCCCTTATGCTTGCCACTCCCAGGTCCGCTCCAAAGACGATTCTACATTCTCACTACCATTACAACCGTTCCCTAACAATGGATAATGTCCTATACTACTTACTCTCCCGCTCAATCACGGAGACGAGTTTTCCACGGATTCCACCCCTCCCTCCATACCGCAGCAACACGAGTTTTTTCCACCCCTTTCAGAACGCGCTCTTCGCGCTACAAAGCCGCCCCAAGACGCGCGAGCAATGAGCATCGAGCTTAAACATATCGCAAACGTCAAAAATAATATAACGGGATTAATATATATCGCGTACGTGTGATATGTTTGTCACAAGGCGCAAAAATTAATTAAAAAGGGAATGCAACACGAGGACTTCCCAGGAGGTCACCCATCCTAGTACTACTCTCGCCCAAGCACGCTTAACTTCGGAGTTCTGATGGGATACATTGCTTTAGTGCTGGTATGATCACATCCGACGTGTTTCCCCGTCTTCGTCCCTTATGCTTGCCACTCCCAGGTCCGCTCCAAAGACGATTCTACATTCTCACTACCATTACAACTGTTCCCTAACAATGGATAATGTCCTATACTACTTACTCTCCCGCTCAATCACGGAGACGAGTTTCCCACGGTTTCCACCCCTCCCTCCATACCGCAGCAACACGAGGTTTTTCCACCCCTTTCAGAACGCGCTATTCGCGCCACAAAGCCGCCCCAAGACGCGCGAGCAATGAGCATCGAGCTTAAACATATCGCAAACGTCAAAAATAATATAACGGGATTAATATATATCGCGCACATGTGATATGTTTGTCACAAGGCGCAAAAAATAATTAAAAAGGGAATGCAACAAGAGGACTTCCCAGGAGGTCACCCATCCTAGTACTACTCTCGCCCAAGCACGCTTAACTTCGGAGTTCTGATGGGATACGGTGCTTTTGTGCTGGTATGATCGCATCCGACGTGTTTCCCCGTCTTCGTCCCTTATGCTTGCCACTCCCAGGTCCGCTCCAAAGACGATTCTACATTCTCACTACCATTACAACCGTTCCCTAACAATGGATAATGTCCTATACTACTTACTCTCCCGCTCAATCACAGAGACGAGTTTTCCACGGTTTCCACCCTTCCCTCCATACCGCAGCAACACGAGTTTTTCCACCCCTTTCAGAACGCGCTCTTCGCGCCACAAAGCCGCCCCAAGACGCGCGAGCAATGAGCATCGAGCTTAAACATATCGCAAACGTCAAAAATAATATAACGGGATTAATATATATCGCGCACGTGCGATATGTTTGTCACAAGGCGCAAAAAATAATTAAAAAGGGAATGCAACACGAGGACTTCCCAGGAGGTCATCCATCCTAGTACTACTCTCGCCCAAGCACGCTTAACTTCGGAGTTCTGATGGGATCCGGTGCTTTAGTGCTGGTATGATCGCATCCGACATGTTTCCCCTTCTTCGTCCCTTATTCTTGCCACTCCCATGTCCTCCCCAAAGACGATTCTACATTCTCACTACCATTACAACCGTTCCCTAACAATGGATAATGTCCTATACTACTTACTCTCCCGCTCAATCACGGAGACGAGTTTTCCACGGTTTCCACCCCTCCCTCCATACCGCAGCAACACGAGTTTTTTCCACCCCTTTCAGAACGCGCTCTTCGCGCCACAAAGCCGCCCCAAGACGCGCGAGCAATGAGCATCGAGCTTAAACATATCGCAAACGTCAAAAATAATATAACGGGATTAATATATATCGCGCACGTGTGATATGTTTGTCACAAGGCGCAAAAAATAATTAAAAAGGGAATGCAACATGAGGACTTCCCAGTTGGTTACCCATCCTAGTACTACTCTCGCCCAAGCACGCTTAACTTCGGAGTTCTGATGGGATCCGGTGCTTTAGTGCTAGTATGACCGCATCCGACATGTTTCCCCGTCTTCGTCCCTTATGCTTGCCACTCCCAGGTCCGCTCCAAAGACGATTCTACATTCTCACTACCATTACAACCGTTCCCTAACAATGGATAATGTCCTATACTACTTACTCTCCCGCTTAATCACGGAGACGAGTTTTCCACGGTTTCCACCCCTCCCTCCATACCTCAGCAACATGAGTTTTTTCCACCCCTTTCAGAACGCGCTCTTCGCGCCACAAAGCCGCCCCAAGACGCGCGAGCAATGAGCATCGAGCTTAAACATATCGCAAACGTCAAAAATAATATAACGGGATTAATATATATCGCGCACGTGCGATATGTTTGTCACAAGGCGCAAAAAATAATTAAAAAGGGAATGCAACACGAGGACTTCCCAGGAGGTCACCCATCCTAGTACTAGTCTCGCCCAAGCACGCTTAACTTCGGAGTTCTGATGGGATACGGTGCTTTAGTGCTGGTATGATCGCATCCAACATGTTTCCCCATCTTCGTCCCTTATGCTTGCCACTCCCAGGTCCGCTCCAAAGACGATTCTACATTCTCACTATCATTACAACCGTTCCCTAACAATGGATAATGTCCTATACTACTTACTCTCCTGCTCAATCACGGAGACGACTTTTCCACGGTTTCAACCCCTCCCTCCATACCGCAGCAACACGAGTTTTTTCCACCCCTTTCAGAACGCGCTCTTCGCGCCACAAAGCCGCCGCAAGACGCGCGAGCAATGAGCATCGAGCTTAAACATATCGCAAACGTCAAAAATAATATAACGGGATTAATATATATCGCGCACGTGCGATATGTTTGTCACAAGGCGCAAAAAATAATTAAAAAGGGAATGTAACACAAGGACTTCCCAGGAGGTCACCCATCCTAGTACTACTCTCGCCCAAGCACGCTTAACTTCGGAGTTCTGATGGGATCCGGTGCTTTAGTGCTGGTATGATGGCATCTGACATGTTTCCCCGACTTCGTCCCTTATGCTTGCCACTCCCAGGTCCGCTCCAAAGACGATTCTACATTATCACTACCATTACAACCGTTCCCTAACAATGGATAATGTCCTATACTACTTACTCTCCCGCTCAATCACGGAGATGAGTTTTCCACGGTTTCCACCCCTCCCTCCATACCGCAGCAACACGAGTTTTTCCACCCCTTTCAGAGCGCGCTCTTCGCGCCACAAAGCCGCCCCAAGACGCGCGAGCAATGAGCATCGAGCTTAAACATATCGCAAACGTCAAAAATAATATAACGGGATTAATATATATCGCGCACGTGCGATATGTTTGTCACAAGGCGCAAAAAATAATTAAAAAGGGAATGCAACACGAGGACTTCCCAGGAAGTCACCCATCCTAGTACTACTCTCGCCCAACCACGCTTAACTTCGGAGTTCTGATGGGATCCGGTGCTTTAGTGCTGGTATGATCGCATCCGACATGTTTCCCCGTCTTCGTCCATTATGCTTGCCACTCCCAGGTCCGCTCCAAAGACGATTCTACATTCTCACTACCATTACAACCGTTCCCTAACAATGGATAATGTCCTATACTACTTACTCCCCCGCTCAATCACGGAGACGAGTTTTCCACGGTTTCCACCCCTCCCTCTATACCGCAGCAACACGAGTTTTTTCCACCCCTTTCAGAACGCGCTCTTCGCGCCACAAAGCCGCCCCAAGACGCGCGAGCAATGAGCATCGAGCTTAAACATATCGCAAACGTCAAAAATAATATAACGGGATTAATATATATCGCGCACGTGCGATATGTTTGTCACAAGGCGCAAAAAATAATTAAAAAGGGAATGCAACACGAGGACTTCCCACGAGGTCACCCATCCTAGTACTAGTCTCGCCCAAGCACGCTTAACTTCGGAGTTCTGATGGGATACGATGCTTTAGTGCTGGTATGATCGCATCCGACATGTTTCACCGTCTTCCTCCCTTATGCTTGCCACTCCCAGGTCCGCTCCAAAGACGATTCTACATTCTCACTACCATTACAACCGTTCCCTAACAATGGATAATGTCCTATACTACTTACTCTCCCGCTCAATCACGGAGATGAGTTTTCCACGGTTTCCACCCCTCCCTCCATACCGCAGCAACATGAGTTTTTTCCACCCCTTTCAGAACGCGCTCTTCGCGCCACAAAGCCGCCCCAAGACACGCGAGCAATGAGCATCGAGTTTAAACATATCGCAAACGTCAAAAATAATATAACGGGATTAATATATATCGCGCACGTGCGATATGTTTGTCACAAGGCGCAAAAAATAATTAAAAAGGGAATGCAACAAGAGGACTTCCCAGGAGGTCACCCATCCTGGTACTACTCTCGCCCAAGCACGCTTAACTTCGGAGTTCTGATGGGATCCGGTGCTTTAGTGCTGGTATGATAGCATCCGACATGTTTCCCCGTCTTCGTCCCTTATGCTTGCCACTCCCAGGTCCGCTCCAAAGACGATTCTACATTATCACTACCATTATAACCGTTCCCTAACAATGGATAATGTCCTATACTACTTACTCTCCCGCTCAATCACGGAGACGAGTTTTCCACGGTTTCCACACCTCCCTCCATCGAGTTTTTTCCACCCCTTTCAGAACGCGCTCTTCGCGCCACAAAGCCGCCCCAAGACGCGCGAGCAATGAGCATCGAGCTTAAACATATCGCAAACGTCAAAAATAATATAACGGGATTAATATATATCGCGCACGTGTGATATGTTTGTCACAAGGCGCAAAAAATAATTAAAAAAGGAATGCAACACGAGGACTTCCCAGGAGGTCACCCATCCTAGTACTACTCTCGCCCAAGCACGCTTAACTTCGGAGTTCTGATGGGATCCGGTGCTTTAGTGCTGGTATGATCGCATCCGGCATGTTTCCCCGTCTTCGTCCCTTATGCTTGCCACTCCCAGGTCCGCTCCAAAGACGATTCTACATTCTCACTACCATTACAACCGTTCCCTAACAATGGATAATGTCCTATACTACTTACTCTCCCGCTCAATCACGGAGACGAGTTTTCCACGGTTTCCACCCCTCCCTCGATACCGCGGCAACACGAGTTTTTTCCACCCCTTTCAGAACGCGCTCTTCGCGCCACAAAGCCGCCCCAAGACGCGCGAGCAATGAGCATCGAGCTTAAACATATCGCAAACGTCAAACATAATATAACGGGATTAATATATATCGCGCACGTGCGATATGTTTGTCACAAGGCGCAAAAAATAATTAAAAAGGGAATGCAACACGAGGACTTCCCAGGAGGTCACCCATCCTAGTACTACTCTCGCCCAAGCACGCTTAACTTCGGAGTTCTGATGGGATCCGGTGCTTTAGTGCTGGTATGATCGTATCAGGCATGTTTCCCCGTCTTCGTCCCTTATGCTTGCCACTCCCAGGTCCGCTCCAAAGACGATTCTACATTATCACTACCATTACAACCGTTCCCTAACAATGGATAATGTCCTATACTACTTACTCTCCCGCTCAATCACGGAGATGAGTTTTCCACGGTTTCCACCCCTCCCTCCATACCGCAGCAACACGAGTTTTTCCACCCCTTTCAGAACGCGCTCTTCGCGCCACAAAGCCGCCCCAAGACGCGCGAGCAATGAGCATCGAGCTTAAACATATCGCAAACGTCAAAAATAATATAACGGGATTAATATATATCGCGCACGTGCGATATGTTTGTCACAAGGCGCAAAAAATAATTAAAAAGGGAATGCAACACGAGGACTTCCCAGGAAGTCACCCATCCTAGTACTACTCTCGCCCAACCACGCTTAACTTCGGAGTTCTGATGGGATCCGGTGCTTTAGTGCTGGTATGATCGCATCCGACATGTTTCCCCGTCTTCGTCCATTATGCTTGCCACTCCCAGGTCCGCTCCAAAGACGATTCTACATTCTCACTACCATTACAACC
This sequence comes from Triticum aestivum, assembly GCF_018294505.1. Classification (NCBI taxonomy): domain Eukaryota; kingdom Viridiplantae; phylum Streptophyta; class Magnoliopsida; order Poales; family Poaceae; genus Triticum; species Triticum aestivum. The sequence goes on from NC_057807.1 coordinate 84,593,954, forward strand.
GTTCCCTAACAATGGATAATGTCCTATACTACTTACTCCCCCGCTCAATCACGGAGACGAGTTTTCCACGGTTTCCACCCCTCCCTCTATACCGCAGCAACACGAGTTTTTTCCACCCCTTTCAGAACGCGCTCTTCGCGCCACAAAGCCGCCCCAAGACGCGCGAGCAATGAGCATCGAGCTTAAACATATCGCAAACGTCAAAAATAATATAACGGGATTAATATATATCGCGCACGTGCGATATGTTTGTCACAAGGCGCAAAAAATAATTAAAAAGGGAATGCAACACGAGGACTTCCCACGAGGTCACCCATCCTAGTACTAGTCTCGCCCAAGCACGCTTAACTTCGGAGTTCTGATGGGATACGATGCTTTAGTGCTGGTATGATCGCATCCGACATGTTTCACCGTCTTCCTCCCTTATGCTTGCCACTCCCAGGTCCGCTCCAAAGACGATTCTACATTCTCACTACCATTACAACCGTTCCCTAACAATGGATAATGTCCTATACTACTTACTCTCCCGCTCAATCACGGAGATGAGTTTTCCACGGTTTCCACCCCTCCCTCCATACCGCAGCAACATGAGTTTTTTCCACCCCTTTCAGAACGCGCTCTTCGCGCCACAAAGCCGCCCCAAGACACGCGAGCAATGAGCATCGAGTTTAAACATATCGCAAACGTCAAAAATAATATAACGGGATTAATATATATCGCGCACGTGCGATATGTTTGTCACAAGGCGCAAAAAATAATTAAAAAGGGAATGCAACAAGAGGACTTCCCAGGAGGTCACCCATCCTGGTACTACTCTCGCCCAAGCACGCTTAACTTCGGAGTTCTGATGGGATCCGGTGCTTTAGTGCTGGTATGATAGCATCCGACATGTTTCCCCGTCTTCGTCCCTTATGCTTGCCACTCCCAGGTCCGCTCCAAAGACGATTCTACATTCTCACTACCATTACAACCGTTCCCTAACAATGGATAATGTCCTATACTACTTACTCTCCCGCTCAATCACGGAGACGAGTTTTCCACGGTTTCCACACCTCCCTCCATCGAGTTTTTTCCACCCCTTTCAGAACGCGCTCTTCGCGCCACAAAGCCGCCCCAAGACGCGCGAGCAATGAGCATCGAGCTTAAACATATCGCAAACGTCAAAAATAATATAACGGGATTAATATATATCGCGCACGTGTGATATGTTTGTCACAAGGCGCAAAAAATAATTAAAAAAGGAATGCAACACGAGGACTTCCCAGGAGGTCACCCATCCTAGTACTACTCTCGCCCAAGCACGCTTAACTTCGGAGTTCTGATGGGATCCGGTGCTTTAGTGCTGGTATGATCGCATCCGGCATGTTTCCCCGTCTTCGTCCCTTATGCTTGCCACTCCCAGGTCCGCTCCAAACACGATTCTACATTCTCACTACCATTACAACCGTTCCCTAACAATGGATAATGTCCTATACTACTTACTCTCCCGCTCAATCACGGAGACGAGTTTTCCACGGTTTCCACCCCTCCCTCCATACCGCGGCAACACGAGTTTTTTCCACCCCTTTCAGAACGCGCTCTTCGCGCCACAAAGCCGCCCCAAGACGCGCGAGCAATGAGCATCGAGCTTAAACATATCGCAAACGTCAAACATAATATAACGGGATTAATATATATCGCGCACGTGCGATATGTTTGTCACAAGGCGCAAAAAATAATTAAAAAGGGAATGCAACACGAGGACTTCCCAGGAGGTCACCCATCCTAGTACTACTCTCGCCCAAGCACGCTTAACTTCGGAGTTCTGATGGGATCCGGTGCTTTAGTGCTGGTATGATCGTATCAGGCATGTTTCCCCGTCTTCGTCCCTTATGCTTGCCACTCCCAGGTCCGCTCCAAAGACGATTCTACGTTCTCACTACCATTACAACCGTTCCCTAACAATGGATAATGTCCTATACTACTTACTCTCCCGCTCAATCACGGAGACGAGTTTTCCACGGTTTCCACCCCTCCCTCCATACCGCAGCAACACGAGTTTTTTCCACCCCTTTTAAAACGCGCTCTTCGCGCCACAAAGCCGCCCCAAGACGCGCGAGCAATGAGCATCGAGCTTAAACATATCGCAAACGTCAAACATAATATAACTGGATTAATATATATCGCGCACGTGCGATATGTTTGTCACAAGGCGCAAAAAATAATTAAAAAAGGAATGCAACACGAGGACTTCCCAGGAGGTCACCCATCCTAGTACTACTCTCGCCCAAGCACGCTTAACTTCGGAGTTCTGATGGGATCCGGTGCTTTAGTGCTGGTATGATCACATCCGACATTTTCCCCGTCTTCGTCCCTTATGCTTGCCACTCCCAGGTCCGCTCCAAAGACGATTCTACATTCTCACTACCATTACAACATTTCCCTAACAATGGGTAATGTCCTATACTACTTACTCTCCCGCTCAATCACGGAGACGAGTTTTCCACGGTTTCCACCCCTCCCTCCATACCGCAGCAACACGAGTTTTTTCCACCCCTTTCAGAACGCGCTCTTCGCGCCACAAAGCCGCCCCAAGATGCGCGAGCAATGAACATCGAGCTTAAACATATCGCAAACGTCAAACATAATATAACGGGATTAATATATATCGCGCACGTGCGATATGTTTGTCACAAGGCGCAAAAAATAATTAAAAAAGGAATGCAACACGAGGACTTCCCAGGAGGTCACCCATCCTAGTACAACTCTCGCCCAAGCACGCTTAACTTCGGAGTTTTGATGGGATTCGGTGCTTTAGTGCTGGTATGATCGCATCCGACATGTTTCCCCGTCTTCGTCCCTTATGCTTGCCACTCCCAGGTCCGCTCCAAAGACGATTCTACATTCTCACTACCATTACAACCGTTCCCTAACAATAGATAATGTCCTATACTACTTACTCTCCCGCTCAATCACGGAGACGAGTTTTCCACGGTTTCCACCCTTCCCTCCATACCGCAGCAACACGAGTTTTTTCCACCCCTTTCAGAACGCGCTCTTCGCGGCACAAAGCCGCCCCAAGACGCGCGAGCAATGAGCATCGAGCTTAAACATATCGCAAACGTCAAACATAATATAACGGGATTAATATATATCGCGCACGTGCGATATGTTTGTCAAAAGGCGCAAAAAATAATTATAAAAGGAATGCAACACGAGGACTTCCCAGGAGGTCACCCATCCTAGTACTACTCTCGCCCAAGCACACTTAACTTCGGAGTTCTGATGGGATTCGGTGCTTTAGTGCTGGTATGATCACATACGACATGTTTCCCCGTCTTCGTCCCTTATGCTTGCCACTCCCAGGTCCGCTCCAAAGACGATTCTACATTCTCACTACCATTACAACCGTTCCCTAACAATGGATAATGTCATATACTACTTACTCTCCCGCTCAATCACGGAGACGAGTTTTCCACGGTTTCCACCCCTCCCTCCATACCGCAGCAACACGAGTTTTTTCCACCCCTTTCAGAACGCGCTCTTCGCGCCACAAAGCCGCCCCAAGACGCGCGAGCAATGAGCATCGAGCTTAAACATATCGCAAACGTCAAACATAATATAACGGGATTAATATATATCACGCACGTGCGATATGTTTGTCACAAGGCGCAAAAAATAAGTAAAAAAGGAATGCAACACGAGGACTTCCCAGGAGGTCACCCATCCTAGTACTACTCTCGCACAAGCACGCTTAACTTACGCTTAACTTCAAAGTTCTGATGGGATTCGGTGCTTTAGTGCTGGTATGATCGCATCCGACATGTTTCCCCGTCTTCGTCCCTTATGCTTGCCACTCCCAGGTCCGCTCCAAAGACGATTCTACATTCTCACTACCATTACAACCGTTCCCTAACAATGGATAATGTCCTATACTACTTACTCTCCCGCTCAATCACGGAGACGAGTTTTCCACGGTTTCCACCCCTCCCTCCATACCGCAGCAACACGAGTTTTTTCCACCCCTTTCAGAACGCGCTCTTCGCGCCACAAAGCCGCCCCAAGACGCGCGAGCAATGAGCATCGAGCTTAAACATATCGCAAACGTCAAACATAATATAACGGGATTAATATATATCGCGCACGTGCGACATGTTTGTCACAAGGCGTAAAAAATAATTATAAAAGGAATGCAACACGAGGACTTCCCAGGAGGTCACCCATCCTAGTACTACTCTCGCCCAAGCACGCTTAACTTCAGAGTTCTGATGGGATCCGGTGCTTTAGTGCTGGTATGATCGCATCCGACATGATTCCCCGTCTTCGTCCCTTATGCTTGCCACTCCCAGGTCCGCTCCAAAGACGATTCTACATTCTCACTACCATTACAACCGTTCCCTAACAATGGATAATGTCCTATACTACTTACTCTCCCGCTCAATCACGGAGACGAGTTTTCCACGGTTTCCACCCCTCCCTTCATACCGCAGCAACACGAGTTTTTTCCACCCCTTTCAGAACGCGCTCTTCGCGCCACAAAGCCGCCCCAAGACGCGCGAGCAATGAGCATCGAGCTTAAACATATCGCAAACGTCAAACATAATATAACGGGATTAATATATATCGCGCACGTGCGACATGTTTGTCACAAGGCGCAAAAAATAATTATAAAAGGAATGCAACACGAGGACTTCCCAGGAGGTCACCCATCCTAGTACTACTCTCGCCCAAGCACGCTTAACTTCGGAGTTCTTATGGGATCCGGTGCTTTAGTGCTGGTATGATCGCATCCGACATGTTTCCCCGTCTTCGTCCCTTATGCTTGCCACTCCCAGGTCCGCTCCAAAGACGATTCTACATTCTCACTACCACTACAACCGTTCCCTAACAATGGATAATGTCCTATACTACTTACTCTCCCGCTCAATCACGGAGACGAGTTTTCCACGGTTTCCACCCCTCCCTCCATACCGCAGCAACACGAGTTTTTTCCACCCCTTTCAGAACGCGCTCTTCGCGCCACAAAGCCGCCCCAAGACGCGCGAGCAATGAGCATCGAGCTTAAACATATCGCAAACGTCAAACTTAATATAACGGGATTAATATATATCGCGCACGTGCGACATGTTTGTCACAAGGCGTAAAAAATAATTATAAAAGGAATGCAACACGAGGACTTCCCAGGAGGTCACCCATCCTAGTACTACTCTCGCCCAAGCACGCTTAACTTCAGAGTTCTGATGGGATCCGGTGCTTTAGTGCTCGTATGATCGCATCCGACATGTTTCCCCGTCTTCGTCCCTTATGCTTGCCACTCCCAGGTCCGCTCCAAAGACGATTCTACATTCTCACTACCATTACAACCATTCCCTAACAATGGATAATGTCCTATACTACTTACTCTCCCGCTCAATCACGGAGACGAGTTTTCCACGGTTTCCACCCCTCCCTCCATACCGCAGCAACACGAGTTTTTTCCACCCCTTTCAGAACGCGCTCTTCGCGCCACAAAGCCGCCCCAAGACGCGCGAGCAATGAGCATCGAGCTTAAACATATCGCAAACGTCAAACATAATATAACGGGATTAATATATATCGCGCACGTGCGACATGTTTGTCACAAGGCGCAAAAAATAATTATAAAAGGAATGCAACAAGAGGACTTCCCAGGAGGTCACCCATCCTAGTACTACTCTCGCCCAAGCACGCTTAACTTCGGAGTTCTGATGGGATCCGTTGCTTTAGTGCTGGTATGATCGCATCCGACATGTTTCCCCGTCTTCGTCCCTTATGCTTGCCACTCCCAGGTCCGCTCCAAAGACGATTCTACATTCTCACTACCATTACAACCGTTCCCTAACAATGGATAATGTCCTATACTACTTACTCTCCCGCTCAATCACGGAGACGAGTTTTCCACGGTTTCCACCCCTCCCTCCATACCGCAGCAACACGAGTTTTTTCCACCCCTTTCAGAACGCGCTCTTCGCGCCACAAAGCCGCCCCAAGACGCGCGAGCAATGAGCATCGAGCTTAAATATATCGCAAATGTCAAACATAATATAACGGGATTAATATATATCGCGCACGTGCGACATGTTTGTCACAAGGCGCAAAAAATAAATATAAAAGGAATGCAACAGGAGGACTTCCCAGGAGGTCACCCATCCTAGTACTACTCTCACCCAAGCACGCTTAACTTCGGAGTTTTGATGGGATCCGGTGCTTTAGTGCTGGTATGATCGCATCCGACATGTTTCCCCGTCTTCGTCCCTTATGCTTGCCACTCCCAGGTCCGCTCCAAAGACGATTCTACATTCTCACTACCATTACAACCGTTCCCTAACAATGGATAATGTCCTATACTACTTACTCTCCCGCTCAATCACGGAGACGAGTTTTCCACGGTTTCCACCCCTCCCTCCATACCGCAGCAACACGAGTTTTTTCCACCCCTTTCAGAACGCGCTCTTCGCGCCACAAAGCCGCCCCAAGACGCGCGAGCAATGAGCATCGAGCTTAAACATATCGCAAACGTCAAACATAATATAACGGGATTAATATATATCGCGCACGTGCGACATGTTTGTCACAAGGCGCAAAAAATAATTATAAAAGGAATGCAACACGAGGACTTCCCAGGAGGTCACCCATCCTAGTACTACTCTCGCCCAAGCACGCTTAACTTCGGGGTTCTGATGGGATCCGGTGCTTTAGTGCTGGTATGATCGCATCCGACATGTTTCCCCGTCTTCGTCCCTTATGCTTGCCACTCCCAGGTCCGCTCCAAAGACGATTCTACATTCTCACTACCATTACAACCGTTCCCTAACAATGGATAATGTCCTATACTACTTACTCTCCCGCTCAATCACGGAGACGAGTTTTCCACGGTTTCCACCCTTCCCTCCATACCGCAGCAACACGAGTTTTTTCCACCCCTTTCAGAACGCGCTCTTCGCGCCACAAAGCCGCCCCAAGACGCGCGAGCAATGAGCATCGAGCTTAAACATATCGCAAACGTCAAACATAATATAACGGGATTAATATATATCGCGCACGTGCGATATGTTTGTCACAAGGCGCAAAAAATAATTAAAAAAGGAATGCAACACGAGGACTTCCCAGGAGGTCACCCATCCTAGTACTACTCTCGCCCAAGCACGCTTAACTTCGGAGTTTTGATGGGATCCGGTGCTTTAGTGCTGGTATGATCGCATCCGACATGTTTCCCCGTCTTCGTCCCTTATGCTTGCCACTCCCAGGTCCGCTCCAAAGACGATTCTACATTCTCACTACCATTACAACCGTTCCCTAACAATGGATAATGTCCTATACTACTTACTCTCCCGCTCAATCACGGAGACGAGTTTTCCACGGTTTCCACCCCTCCCTCCATACCGCAGCAACACGAGTTTTTTCCACCCCTTTCAGAACGCGCTCTTCGCGCCACAAAGCCGCCCCAAGACACGCGAGCAGTGAGCATCGAGCTTAAACATATCGCAAACGTCAAACATAATATAACGGGATTAATATATATTGCGCACGTGCGATATGTTTGTCACAAGGCACAAAAAATAATTAAAAAAGGAATGCAACAGGAGGACTTCCCAGGAGGTCAACCATCCTAGTACTACTCTCGCCCAAGCACGCTTAACTTCGGAGTTCTGATGGGATCCGGTGCTTTAGTGCTGGTATGATCGCATCCGACATGTTTCCCCGTCTTCGTCCCTTATGCTTGCCACTCCCAGGTCCGCTCCAAAGACGATTCTACATTCTCACTACCATTACAACCGTTCCCTAACAATGGATAATGTCCTATACTACTTACTCTCCCGCTCAATCACGGAGACGAGTTTTCCACGGTTTCCACCCCTCCCTCCATACCGCAGCAACACGAGTTTTTTCCACCCCTTTCAGAACGCGCTCTTCGCGCCACAAAGCCGCCCCAAGACGCGCGAGCAATGAGCATCGAGCTTAAACATATCGCAAACGTCAAACATAATATAACGGGATTAATATATATCGCGCACGTGCGATATGTTTGTCACAAGGCGCAAAAAATAATTAAAAAAGGAATGCAACACGAGGACTTCCCAGGAGGTCACCCATCCTAGTACTACTCTCGCACAAGCACGCTTAACTTCGGAGTTCTGATGGGATCCGGTGCTTTAGTGCTGGTATGATCGCATCCGACATGTTTCCCCGTCTTCGTCCCTTATGCTTGCCACTCCCAGGTCCGCTCCAAAGACGATTCTACATTCTCACTACCATTACAACCGTTCCCTAACAATGGATAATGTCCTATACTACTTACTCTCCCGCTCAATCACGGAGACGAGTTTTCCACGGTTTCCACCCCTCCCTCCATACCGCAGCAACACGAGTTTTTTCCACCCCTTTCAGAACGCGCTCTTCGCGCCACAAAGCCGCCCCAAGACGCGCGAGCAATGAGCATCGAGCTTAAACATATCACAAACGTCAAACATAATATAACGGGATTAATATATATCGCGCACGTGCGATATGTTTGTCACAAGGCGCAAAAAATAATTATAAAAGGAATGCAACACGAGGACTTCCCTGGAGGTCACCCATCCTAGTACTACTCTCGCCCAAGCACGCTTAACTTCGGAGTTCTGATGGGATCCGGTGCTTTAGTGCTGGTATGATCGCATCCGACATGTTTCCCCGTCTTCGTCCCTTATGCTTGCCACTCCGAGGTCCGCTCCAAAGACGATTCTGCATTCTCACTACCATTACAACCGTTCCCTAACAATGGATAATGTCCTATACTACTTACTCTCCCGCTCAATCACGGAGACGAGTTTTCCACGGTTTCCACCCCTCCCTCCATACCGCAGCAACACGAGTTTTTTCCACCCCTTTCAGAACGCGCTCTTCGCGCCACAAAGCCGCCCCAAGACACGCGAGCAATGAGCATCGAGCTTAAACATATCGCAAACGTCAAACATAATATAACGGGATTAATATATATCGCGCACGTGCGACATGTTTGTCACAAGGCGCAAAAAATAATTATAAAAG
>NC_057807.1:84602990-84604873 GCF_018294505.1 Triticum aestivum
CTCGCACAAGCACGCTTAACTTCAGAGTTCTGATGGGATCCAGTGCTTTAGTGCTGGTATGATCGCATCCGACATGTTTCCCCGTCTTCGTCCCTTATGCTTGCCACTCCCAGGTCCGCTCCAAAGACGATTCTACATTCTCACTACCATTACAACCGTTCCCTAACAATGGATAATGTCCTATACTACTTACTCTCCCGCTCAATCACGGAGACGAGTTTTCCACGGTTTCCACCCTTCCCTCCATACCGCAGCAACACGAGTTTTTTCCACCCCTTTCAGAACGCGCTCTTCGCGCCACAAAGCCGCCCCAAGACGCGCGAGCAATGAGCATCGAGCTTAAACATATCGCAAACGTCAAACATAATATAACGGGATTAATATATATCGCGCACGTGCGATATGTTTGTCACAAGGCGCAAAAAATAATTAAAAAAGGAATGCAACACGAGGACTTCCCAGGAGGTCACCCATCCTAGTACTACTCTCGCACAAGCACGCTTAACTTCAGAGTTCTGATGGGATCCAGTGCTTTAGTGCTGGTATGATCGCATCCGACATGTTTCCCCGTCTTCGTCCCTTATGCTTGCCACTCCCAGGTCCGCTCCAAAGACGATTCTACATTCTCACTACCATTACAACCGTTCCCTAACAATGGATAATGTCCTATACTACTTACTCTCCCGCTCAATCACGGAGACGAGTTTTCCACGGTTTCCACCCCTCCCTCCATACCGCAGCAACACGAGTTTTTTCCACCCCTTTCAGAACGCGCTCTTCGCGCCACAAAGCCGCCCCAAGACGCGCGAGCAATGAGCATCGAGCTTAAACATATCGCAAACGTCAAACATAATATAACGGGATTAATATATATCGCGCACGTGCGATATGTTTGTCACAAGGCGCAAAAAATAATTAAAAAAGGAATGCAACACGAGGACTTCCCAGGAGGTCACCCATCCTAGTACTACTCTCGCACAAGCACGCTTAACTTCGGAGTTCTGATGGGATCCGGTGCTTTAGTGCTGGTATGATCGCATCCGACATGTTTCCCCGTCTTCGTCCCTTATGCTTGCCACTCCCAGGTCCGCTCCAAAGACGATTCTACATTCTCACTACCATTACAACCGTTCCCTAACAATGGATAATGTCCTATACTACTTACTCTCCCGCTCAATCACGGAGACGAGTTTTCCACGGTTTCCACCCCTCCCTCCATACCGCAGCAACACGAGTTTTTTCCACCCCTTTCAGAACGCGCTCTTCGCGCCACAAAGCCGTCCCAAGACGCGCGAGCAATGAGCATCGAGCTTAAACATATCGCAAACGTCAAACATAATATAACGGGATTAATATATATCGCGCACGTGCGATATGTTTGTCACAAGGCGCAAAAAATAATTATAAAAGGAATGCAACACGAGGCCTTCCCTGGAGGTCACCCATCCTAGTACTACTCTCGCCCAAGCACGCTTAACTTCGGAGTTCTGATGGGATCCGGTGCTTTAGTGCTGGTATGATCGCATCCAACATGTTTCCCCGTCTTCGTCCCTTATGCTTGCCACTCCGAGGTCCGCTCCAAAGACGATTCTGCATTCTCACTACCATTACAACCGTTCCCTAACAATGGATAATGTCCTTTAATACTTACTCTCCCGCTCAATCACGGAGACGAGTTTTCCACGGTTTCCACCCCTCCCTCCATACCGCAGCAACACGAGTTTTGTCCACCCCTTTCAGAACGCGCTCTTCGCGCCACAAAGCCGCCCCAAGACACGCGAGCAATGAGCATCGAGCTTAAACATATCGCAAACGTCAAACATAATATAACGGGATTAATATATATCGCGCATTCTCACTACCATTACAACCGTTCCCTAACA
>NC_057807.1:84608501-84622829 GCF_018294505.1 Triticum aestivum
CCGCAGCAACACGAGTTTTTTCCACCCCTTTCAGAACGCGCTCTTCGCGCCACAAAGCCGCCCCAAGACGCGCGAGCAATGAGCATCGAGCTTAAACATATCGCAAACGTCAAACATAATATAACGGGATTAATATATATCGCGCACGTGCGACATGTTTGTCACAAGGCGCAAAAAATAATTATAAAAGGAATGCAACACGAGGACTTCCCAGGAGGTCACCCATCCTAGTACTACTCTCGCCCAAGCACGCTTAACTTCGGAGTTCTGATGGGATCCGGTGCTTTAGTGCTGGTATGATCGCATCCGACATGTTTCCCCGTCTTCGTCCCTTATGCTTGCCACTCCCAGGTCCGCTCCAAAGACGATTCTACATTCTCACTACCATTACAACCGTTCCCTAACACTGGATAATGTCCTATACTACTTACTCTCCCGCTCAATCACGGAGACGAGTTTTCCACGGTTTCCACCCCTCCCTCCATACCGCAGCAACACGAGTTTTTTCCACCCCTTTCAGAACGCGCTCTTCGCGCCACAAAGCCACCCCAAGACGCACGAGCAATGAGCATCGAGCTTAAACATATCGCAAACGTCAAACATAATATAACGAGATTAATATATATCGCGCACGTGCGACATGTTTGTCATAAGGCGCAAAAAATAATTATAAAAGGAATGCAACACGAGGACTTCCCAGGAGGTCACCCATCCTAGTACTACTCTCGCCCAAGCACGCTTAACTTCGGAGTTCTGATGGGATCCGGTGCTTTAGTGCTGGTATGATCGCATCCGACATGTTTCCCCGTCTTCGTCCCTTATGCTTGCCACTCCCAGGTCCGCTCCAAAGACGATTCTACATTCTCACTACCATTACAACCGTTCCCTAACAATGGATAATGTCCTATACTACTTACTCTCCCCCTCAATCACGGAGACGAGTTTTCCACGGTTTCCACCCCTCCCTCCATACCGCAGCAACACGAGTTTTTTCCACCCCTTTCAGAACGCGCTCTTCGCGCCACAAAGCCGCCCCAAGACGCGCGAGCAATGAGCATCGAGCTTAAACATATCGCAAACGTCAAACATAATATAACGGGATTAATATATATCGCGCACGTGCGACATGTTTGTCACAAGGCGCAAAAAATAATTATAAAAGGAATGCAACACGAGGACTTCCCAGGAGGTCACCCATCCTAGTACTACTCTCGCCCAAGCACGCTTAACTTCGGAGTTCTGATGGGATCCGGTGCTTTAGTGCTGGTATGATCGCATTCGACATGTTTCCCCGTCTTCGTCCCTTATGCTTGCCACTCCCAGGTCCGCTCCAAAGACGATTCTACATTCTCACTACCATTACAACCGTTCCCTAACAATGGATAATGTCCTATACTACTTACTCTCCCGCTCAATCACGGAGACGAGTTTTCCACGGTTTCCACCCCTCCCTCCATACCGCAGCAACACGAGTTTTTTCCACCCCTTTCAGAACGCGCTCTTCGCGCCACAAAGCCGCCCCAAGACGCGCGAGCAATGAGCATCGAGCTTAAACATATCGCAAACGTCAAACATAATATAACGGGATTAATATATATCGCGCACGTGCGACATGTTTGTCACAAGGCGCAAAAAATAATTATAAAAGGAATGCAACACGAGGACTTCCCAGGAGGTCACCCATCCTAGTACTACTCTCGCCCAACGTCAAACATATCGCAAACGTCAAACATAATATAACGGGAATAATATATATCGCGCACGTGCGACATGTTTGTCACAAGGCGCAAAAAATAATTATAAAGGAATGCAACACGAGGACTTCCCAGGAGGTCACCCATCCTAGTACTACTCTCGCCCAAGCACGCTTAACTTCGGAGTTCTGATGGGATCCGATGCTTTAGTGCTGGTATGATCGCATCCGACATGTTTCCCCGTCTTCGTCCCTTATGCTTGCCACTCCCAGGTCCGCTCCAAAGACGATTCTACATTCTCACTACCATTACAACCGTTCCCTAACAATGGATAATGTCCTATACTACTTACTCTCCCGCTCAATCACGGAGACGAGTTTTCCACGGTTTCCACCCCTCCCTCCATACCGCAGCAACACGAGTTTTTTCCACCCCTTTCAGAACGCGCTCTTCGCGCCACAAAGCCGCCCCAAGACGCGTGAGCAATGAGCATCGAGCTTAAACATATCGCAAACGTCAAACATAATATAACGGGATTAATATATATCGCGCACGTGCGACATGTTTGTCACAAGGCGCAAAAAATAATTATAAAAGGAATGCAACACGAGGACTTCCCAGGAGGTCACCCATCTTAGTACTACTGTCGCCCAAGCACGCTTAACTTCGGAGTTCTGATGGGATCCGGTGCTTTAGTGGTAGTATGATCACATCCGACATGTTTCCCCGTCTTCGTCCCTTATGCTTGCCACTCCCAGGTCCGCTCCAAAGACGATTCTACATTCTCACTACCATTACAACCGTTCCCTAACAATGGATAATGTCCTATACTACTTACTCTCCCGCTCAATCACGGAGACGAGTTTTCCACGGTTTCCACCCCTCCCTCCATACCGCAGCAACACGAGTTTTTTCCACCCCTTTCAGAACGCGCTCTTCGCGCCACAAAGCCGCCCCAAGACGCGCGAGCAATGAGCATCGAGCTTAAACATATCGCAAACGTCAAACATAATATAACGGGATTAATATATATCGCGCACGTGCGACATGTTTGTCACAAGGCGCAAAAAATAATTATAAAAGGAATGCAACACGAGGACTTCCCAGGAGGTCACCCATCCTAGTACTACTCTCGCCCAAGCACGCTTAACTTCGAAGTTCTGATGGGATCCGGTGCTTTAGTGCTGGTATGATCGCATCCGACATGTTTCCCCGTCTTCGTCCCTTATGCTTGCCACTTCCAGGTCCGCTCCAAAGACGATTCTACATTCTCACTACCATTACAACCGTTCCCTAACAATGGATAATGTCCTATACTACTTACTCTCCGCTCAATCACGGAGACGAGTTTTCCACGGTTTCCACCCCTCCCTCCATACCGCAGCAACACGAGTTTTTTCCACCCCTTTCAGAACGCGCTCTTCGCGCCACAAAGCCGCCCCAAGACGCGCGAGTAATGAGCATCGAGCTTAAACATATCGCAAACGTCAAACATAATATAACGGGATTAATATATATCGCGCACGTGCGACATGTTTGTCACAAGGCGCAAAAAATAATTATAAAAGGAATGTAACACGAGGACTTCCCAGGAGGTCACCCATCCTAGTACTACTCTCGCCCAAGCACGCTTAACTTCGGAGTTCTGATGGGATCCGGTGCTTTAGTGCTGGTATGATCACATCCGACATGTTTCCCCGTCTTCGTCCCTTATGCTTGCCACTCCCAGGTCCGCTCCAAAGACGATTCTACATTCTCACTACCATTACAACCGTTCCCTAACAATGGATAATGTCCTATACTACTTACTCTCCCGCTCAATCGCGGAGACGAGTTTTCCACGGTTTCCACCCCTCCCTCCATACCGCAGCAACACGAGTTTTTTCCACCCCTTTCAGAATGCGCTCTTCGCGCCACAAAGCCGCCCCAAGACGCGCGAGCAATGAGCATCGAGCTTAAACATATCGCAAACGTCAAACATAATATAACGGGATTAATATATATCGCGCACGTGCGACATGTTTGTCACAAGGCGCAAAAAATAATTATAAAAGGAATGCAACACGAGGACTTCCCAGGAGGTCACCCATCCTAGTACTACTCTCGCCCAAGCACGCTTAACTTCGGAGTTCTGATGGGATCCGGTGCTTTAGTGCTGGTATGATCGCATCCGACATGTTTCCCCGTCTTCGTCCCTTATGCTTGCCACTCCCAGGTCCGCTCCAAAGACGATTCTACATTCTCACTACCATTACAACCGTTCCCTAACAATGGATAATGTCCTATACTACTTACTCTCCCGCTCAATCACGGAGACGGGTTTTCACGGTTTCCACCCCTCCCTCCATACCGCAGCAACACGAGTTTTTTCCACCCCTTTCAGAACGCGCTCTTCGCGCCACAAAGCCGCCCCAAGACGCGCGAGCAATGAGCATCGAGCTTAAACATATCGCAAACGTCAAACATAATATAACGGGATTAATATATATCGCGCACGTGCGACATGTTTGTCACAAGGCGCAAAAAATAATTATAAAAGGAATGCAACACGAGGACTTCCCAGGAGGTCACCCATCCTAGTACTACTCTCGCCCAAGCACGCTTAACTTCGGAGTTCTGATGGGATCCGGTGCTTTAGTGCTGGTATGATCGCATCCAACATGTTTCCCCGTCTTCGTCCCTTATGCTTGCCACTCCCAGGTCCGCTCCAAAGACGATTCTACATTCTCACTACCATTACAACCGTTCCCTAACAATGGATAATGTCCTATACTACTTACTCTCCCGCTCAATCACGGAGACGAGTTTTCCACGGTTTCCACCCCTCCCTCCATACCGCAGCAACACGAGTTTTTTCCACCCCTTTCAGAACGCGCTCTTCGCGCCACAAAGCCGCCCCAAGACGCGCGAGCAATGAGCATCGAGCTTAAACATATCGCAAACGTCAAACATAATATAACGGGATTAATATATATCGCGCACGTGCGACATGTTTGTCACAAGGCGCAAAAAATAATTATAAAAGGAATGCAACACGAGGACTTCCCAGGAGGTCACCATCCTAGTACTACTCTCGCCCAAGCACGCTTAACTTCGGAGTTCTGATGGGATCCGGTGCTTTAGTGCTGGTATGATCGCATCCGACATGTTTCCCCGTCTTCGCCCCTTATGCTTGCCACTCCCAGGTCCGCTCCAAAGACGATTCTACATTCTCACTACCATTACAACCGTTCCCTAACAATGGATAATGTCCTATACTACTTACTCTCCCGCTCAATCACGGAGACGAGTTTTCCACGGTTTCCACCCCTCCCTCCATACCGCAGCAACACGAGTTTTTTCCACCCCTTTCAGAACGCGCTCTTCGCGCCACAAAGCCGCCCCAAGACGCGCGAGCAATGAGCATCGAGCTTAAACATATCGCAAACGTCAAACATAATATAACGGGATTAATATATATTGCGCACGTGCGACATGTTTGTCACAAGGCGCAAAAAATAATTATAAAAGGAATGCAACACGAGGACTTCCCAGGAGGTCACCCATCCTAGTACTACTCTCGCCCAAGCACGCTTAACTTCGGGGTTCTGATGGGATCCGGTGCTTTAGTGCTGGTATGATCGCATCCAAGATGTTTCCCCGTCTTCGTCCCTTATGCTTGCCACTCCCAGGTCCGCTCCAAAGACGATTCTACATTCTCACTACCATTACAACCGTTCCCTAACAATGGATAATGTCCTATACTACTTACTCTCCCGCTCAATCACGGAGACGAGTTTTCCACGGTTTCCACCCCTCCCTCCATACCGCAGCAACACGAGTTTTTTCCACCCCTTTCAGAACGCGCTCTTCGCGCCACAAAGCCGCCCCAAGACGCGCGAGCAATGAGCATCGAGCTTAAACATATCGCAAACGTCAAACATAATATAACGGGATTAATATATATCGCGCACGTGCGACATGTTTGTCACAAGGCGCAAAAAATAATTATAAAAGGAATGCAACACGAGGACTTCCCAGGAGGTCACCCATCCTAGTACTACTCTCGCCCAAGCACGCTTAACTTCGGAGTTCTGATGGGACCCGGTGCTTTAGTGCTGGTATGATCGCATCCGACATGTTTCCCCGTCTTCGTCCCTTATGCTTGCCACTCCCAGGTCCGCTCCAAAGACGATTCTACATTCTCACTACCATTACAACAGTTCCCTAACAATGGATAATGTCCTATACTACTTACTCTCCCGCTCAATCACGGAGACGAGTTTTCCACGGTTTCCACCCCTCCCTCCATACCGCAGCAACACGAGTTTTTTCCACCCCTTTCAGAACGCGCTCTTCGCGCCACAAAGCCGCCCCAAGACGCGCGAGCAATGAGCATCGAGCTTAAACATATCGCAAACGTCAAACATAATATAACGGGATTAATATATATCGCGCACGTGCGACATGTTTGTCACAAGGCGCAAAAAATAATTATAAAAGGAATGCAACACGAGGACTTCCCAGGAGGTCACCCATCCTAGTACTACTCTCGCCCAACGTCAAACATATCGCAAACGTCAAACATAATATAACGGGATTAATATATATCGTGCACGTGCGACATGTTTGTCACAAGGCGCAAAAAATAATTATAAAGGAATGCAACACGAGGACTTCCCAGGAGGTCACCCATCCTAGTACTACTCTCGCCCAAGCACGCTTAACTTCGGAGTTCTGATGGGATCCGGTGCTTTAGTGCTGGTATGATCGCATCCGACATGTTTCCCCGTCTTCGTCCCTTATGCTTGCCACTCCCAGGTCCGCTCCAAAGACGATTCTACATTCTCACTACCATTACAACCGTTCCCTAACAATGGATAATGTCCTATACTACTTACTCTCCCGCTCAATCACGGAGACGAGTTTTCCACGGTTTCCACCCCTCCCTCCATACCGCAGCAACACGAGTTTTTTCCACCCCTTTCAGAACGCGCTCTTCGCGCCACAAAGCCGCCCCAAGACGCGCGAGCAATGAGCATCGAGCTTAAACATATCGCAAACGTCAAACATAATATAACGGGATTAATATATATCGCGCACGTGCGACATGTTTGTCACAAGGCGCAAAAAATAATTATAAAAGGAATGCAACACGAGGACTTCCCAGGAGGTCACCCATCCTAGTACTACTGTCGCCCAAGCACGCTTAACTTCGGAGTTCTGATGGGATCCGGTGCTTTAGTGCTAGTATGATCACATCCGACATGTTTCCCCGTCTTCGTCCCTTATGCTTGCCACTCCCAGGTCCGCTCCAAAGACGATTCTACATTCTCACTACCATTACAACCGTTCCCTAACAATGGATAATGTCCTATACTACTTACTCTCCCGCTCAATCACGGAGACGAGTTTTCCACGGTTTCCACCCCTCCCTCCATACCGCAGCAACACGAGTTTTTTCCACCCCTTTCAGAACGCGCTCTTCGCGCCACAAAGCCGCCCCAAGACGCGCGAGCAATGAGCATCGAGCTTAAACATATCGCAAACGTCAAACATAATATAACGGGATTAATATATATCGCGCACGTGCGACATGTTTGTCACAAGGCGCAAAAAATAATTATAAAAGGAATGCAACACGAGGACTTCCCAGGAGGTCACCCATCCTAGTACTACTCTCGCCCAAGCACGCTTAACTTCGGAGTTCTTATGGGATCCGGTGCTTTAGTGCTGGTATGATCGCATCCGACATGTTTCCCCGTCTTCGTCCCTTATGCTTGCCACTCCCAGGTCCGCTCCAAAGACGATTCTACATTCTCACTACCATTACAACCGTTCCCTAACAATGGATAATGTCCTATACTACTTACTCTCCCGCTCAATCACGGAGACGAGTTTTCCACGGTTTCCACCCCTCCCTCCATACCGCAGCAACATGAGTTTTTTCCACCCCTTTCAGAACGCGCTCTTCGCGCCACAAAGCCGCCCCAAGACGCGCGAGCAATGAGCATCGAGCTTAAACATATCGCAAACGTTAAACATAATATAACGGGATTAATATATATCGCGCACGTGCGACATGTTTGTCACAAGGCGCAAAAAATAATTATAAAAGGAATGCAACACGAGGACTTCCCAGGAGGTCACCCATCCTAGTACTACTCTCGCCCAAGCACGCTTAACTTCGGAGTTGTGATGGGATCCGGTGCTTTAGTGCTGGTATGATCGCATCCGACATGTTTCCCCGTCTTCGTCCCTTATGCTTGCCACTCCCAGGTCCGCTCCAAAGACGATTCTACATTCTCACTACCATTACAACCGTTCCCTAACAATGGATAATGTCCTATACTACTTACTCTCCCGCTCAATCACGGAGACGAGTTTTCCACGGTTTCCACCCCTCCCTCCATACCGCAGCAACACGAGTTTTTTCCACCCCTTTCAGAACGCGCTCTTCGCGCCACAAAGCCGCCCCAAGACGCGCGAGCAATGAGCATCGAGCTTAAACATATCGCAAACGTCAAACATAATATAACGGGATTTATATATATCGCGCACGTGCGACATGTTTGTCACAAGGCGCAAAAAATAATTATAAAAGGAATGCAACACGAGGACTTCCCAGGAGGTCACCCATCCTAGTACTACTCTCGCCCAAGCACGCTTAACTTCGGAGTTCTGATGGGATCTGGTGCTTTAGTGCTGGTATGATCGCATCCGACATGTTTCCCCGTCTTCGTCCCTTATGCTTGCCACTCCCAGGTCCGATCCAAAGACGATTCTACATTCTCACTACCATTACAACCGTTCCCTAACAATGGATAATGTCCTATACTACTTACTCTCCCGCTCAATCACGGAGACGAGTTTTCCACGGTTTCCACCCCTCCCTCCATACCGCAGCAACACGAGTTTTTTCCACCCCTTTCAGAACGCGCTCTTCGCGCCACAAAGCCGCCCCAAGACGCGCGAGCAATGAGCATCGAGCTTAAACATATCGCAAACGTCAAACATAATATAACGGGATTAATATATATCGCGCACGTGCGACATGTTTGTCACAAGGCGCAAAAAATAATTATAAAAGGAATGCAACACGAGGACTTCCCAGGAGGTCACCCATCCTAGTACTACTCTCGCCCAAGCACGCTTAACTTCGGAGTTCTGATGGGATCCGATGCTTTAGTGCTGGTATGATCGCATCCAACATGTTTCCCCGTCTTCGTCCCTTATGCTTGCCACTCCCAGGTCCGCTCCAAAGACGATTCTACATTCTCACTACCATTACAACCGTTCCCTAACAATGGATAATGTCCTATACTACTTACTCTCCCGCTCAATCACGGAGACGAGTTTTCCACGGTTTCCACCCCTCCCTCCATACCGCAGCAACACGAGTTTTTTCCACCCCTTTCAGAACGCGGTCTTCGCGCCACAAAGCCGCCCCAAGACACGCGAGCAATGAGCATCGAGCTTAAACATATCGCAAACGTCAAACATAATATAACGGGATTAATATATATCGCGCACGTGCGACATGTTTGTCACAAGGCGCAAAAAATAATTATAAAAGGAATGCAACACGAGGACTTCCCAGGAGGTCACCCATCTGTCAGGACCCCGACTCGATGTCACATCGATCTAGCCGGTAACACCTCATATCACTTTGCGGCCTCACGCACGGTATCCCCACGGGTGTCGTCTTAACTTTTCCCGGGACCGTTTGCGCCTTTTGGCTCACGTATATGATAGTGTCGCTAGCATCCATATGATAAGGAGCCCGGGCTGACATGACTAGTCGTAAACCCAAAGTGGCACAGACTTACAGGGACAGGCATCCCTGACCCAGCTTCGAACGTGTCGGTCATCAGCAAGTGGGTCCGGGCTGTAGCACTGGGCTAGCAGGACTCCGGTAAACCGGGCTGTAGCGGGCTAACAGGACTCCGGTACTCAAGGCGTGACATTTCCCCGAAGGAACAGAGACAGGAACGAAGAAGGACACATGCCGGCCAGCCTAAGTGTTCCAGAGCAGTAGCAAGCTACCATGGCTCAGCGGTAACACTAGGAGACATTTCCCGGTAAGAGAGGCTACTAAAGATAAACAACTAGATAGTCAGATCCCACACATAGCACTACACATTACACGTACGCATAACATGCAGGTATGTGCTGTACAACATGGCATCACAGCATAACTCAACAATTATATAGATAAAGGCTCAGAAGAGCCATCATAGCATTTATTGCAAACAGGGGTCACAAGACCCGTCATACAGAGCATACAAGCAACAAGCGGAAGCATTACATGTCTGGGTACAGACATCTATAAATGAAAAAGGCTGAAGAGCCTGACTATCTACAACATCCGATCAAGATCGTAGCTGAGGTACTAGCTACTAGTCGAAGTCCACGAGAACACTAGTAAGACCGAAGTCTCCGCTGCAAAAACATAAATAAGCAACATGAGTACGAAGGTACTCAGCAAGACTTACATCAGATCCTATCATACATGCATCTGTATCAAGAGATAATGTGGGGTTTAGTTGCAGCAAGCCAGCGTTGACTCTGTGGCTATCCTGTTCTACGACTACCAGAAACTCTGGAGGTGAAACAACGTACACGAGTCCACTAATCACCACACAATACACTACTATGGACTCATCCCCGTCTCCCTACGAGAAGGCCATCCATAGCACTCACACTTGTCTTGAGCATTTTATAGTATCCACTTCAAGTTGTCTATGTACCATGTAAGCATCCAAGAAGTCCATAACCGCGGACCCGGCTATTCGAATAGATCATGTTAACCCTGCAGGGGTGTACCTCTTCACACACGCTCTCGCCACTTACCGCCATGTACACGTCATGTATCTCGGCAACCTTCAAGCGAAAGCCTGGCGAGGGTGTCGGCCACGACCTGACTAACCACACAAGACTCTAATCCAGGTTTATCGCCTATTCGGGTTCCATCCGCAAGGAGATCCGGCCGGGGTTTCACTCACGGCCCCAAACGATGTGTGCAGGGTTCCCAAGCCCACCTCGCCGGATGGATCTACGCTTGGTACACCGTGCCACTGGTGCCTAGTCTGTCCCAAGCCCACCTGGCCGGGTGCCACTTGGTAGACTACTAACACTACCTACAAACGCCAGAAACTAGTTGCGACTCCTGGACAAAGATCAAGTTGATTAATAAGTCGAGAGGGCTTGGAGCGCCCGGAGCCCAATGTGTGGTAGTATCGAGTCATTGGACAACATACATAGAACTCAGTGCTTAAGGACGGTTCCAGTGAGACAACCCACCATGTACTCCTACATGGCCTCTCACCGCTACCTTTACCAAATCGTGTTCACACACTTAACTCTCAGCATCAGAACATATCGTAACACTCCAATTCATTCCCAATGAATCAGACCTGACACAACTCTAAGCAATAGCAGGCATAGCATGGTAGGAACACATCAGTGGCTTCAATCAACTCCTACACATGCTAGTGGGTTTCAACTATTTACTGTGGCAAGGACAGGTCATGCAGAGGAATGGGTTCAACTACCGCGGCACAAAGTAGCAGATGAATCGTTGTTGTCCTAATGCAATATCTGAGAGCAGGAGCGAGAGAGTAGGGTTTTATTGAAATGAGCAAGGGGGTTTGCTTGCCTGGTAAAACAACGGGGGAGGCACTGCTTCACAGACAGGTACTCTGGAACGTCTCCGGAGCAGGACCTATCGAGAAGGAACAGTGCCGGCAATCAATATACAATCATATGCAACAATATGATGCATGAACATGGCATGTAGATGTGATGCTGTTGAGCTAATGCAACTAGTGTTCAAATGGTTTGAAGTCCATTTGAACCAAAGGTTCAAATGCATTTCTAAATTAGGTCTCTTATATATGCCATAATGTGTTTTCTCATATTCAGCATGTATAGGTTGGTTTGTCATGCATGAAACTAGTACAGATGGAAAGATTGCATTTTTCTGATAATTTTTCATATATAAATTATTTAAATCTGAGCTACGGTTGAATTGATATGAATTTTTGAAGTTTAAATCATTTTCTGGATTTTCTGAATTATTTTAATTCCAGAAAAGGTATAATTGCGTCAGCATGACGTCATCATTGCATCAGCGGGTCAACGCGGCTGTCCAGGTCAAATCTGACGTGTGGGACCCACACGTCAGTGACAGGGGGTTAACCCCGAGTCAAACCTGGGCTGGTCAGCTTTGACTAAGCCCTGGGGCCCACTTGTCAGCGTCAGCGGGTGGGGAATTAGTGACTAATTAACAGGCCACGTCAGCCCGCCGGGGTTCTGGCCGGCGGCGACCATTCGCGCGGCGGCGACTCGCCGGACTTGCGTTACAGACGACGTTTGATCGCGCGAAGACCACCGGGGCGTAGCCCGTCGTCGTCCGCAACCAGGGGAGCTGGTTGGGGGGCTGCGGGGGCACCGGAGCTCGTCGGAGCAAGCTTGCGGCGGCGGCCGGAGCTCGGGATAGCGCGGGCGTGGGGCTGCAGCTCGCGTTCGAGCGAACGGAGGGCACAGGCGGTATCTACGAGGCAGCAGGAGCACATCGAGCTATCTACGCGAGGCGGAGGTGCTCGGGGGCACGGAGCTCGCCGGCCATGGCGGACGGCGGCTTCGGGCGCTCGCGGGGCAGCGGCTACAGGGCACGCGCGAGAGAGAGAGGTGAGGGGAAAGGAAGAGAGGCTCACGGCGGACTCGCAGAGCAGGCCGGTGTGCTCGGGGACGTCCTACGTCCGACGAATTGACGGTGATGGCGGCGAAGTCGATCTCCGGCGTCGGTGGTGAAAAAGACAACGGCGTCGGCGATGGAGCGCGTCCGGAGGTGCGAGGCTTGACGAGGAGGTAGAGGGAGTCGAGGCGGAGCTGGGAAGCGTCTCAGGGAGGCGAGGGAAGGCCGGTGGCCGTGGTGGTTCTCGTCGGCGGCGGCGGTCGCGTTCGGTGGGAGTGAGGGGGAGCCAGAGGAGGGGATAAGCATGGGGGGAGGAGGAATGAGAGGGCCTGGGGTGCGTGGCCGTCTCCGTGGCATGGGGAGGGGTCCGGGAAGCAGGAGGTGGCTAGCAGGGGGGGGAGGTGGCGCGCGCGCGTGCCGGCGAGCGTCGGGCACGCGCCCTCGTCCTTCTGTCCGAGGAGGGGGACGACAGAAGGCAGCGGGGGTGGGCTGGGCCGCCAGCTGGAGATGGGCCAGGTAAGTCTCTCTCCCCTCTTTTATTTCTATTTTTCTATTTTTTTCTGACATTTGTTTGATTTAATAAATATATTAAATCATTTAATTTGATTATGCCAATTTTTGCAGGAGCTGGATATTATTATACCAGAGCTCTTTTATAAATGGCATAATATTTGGGCCATATTTCATATATATAGAAATATATTTCCAATGCAAATATTTATCGAATTAATCCAATTGGCCAAAATAAATATCCATGAGCTCCTAAAAATATTGTTTTGATTTATATCTCTGTCCAATATTTTTAGAGGGTATCATGAGCATTTTCTTGGACCCTTTTGGAGAAATTTTTATTTGGGTCATTTTCAAAAGTGATTCTGAGGGTTCCACCAATCCTCATTTCAAATTTAAATGAACTTTAAATATGATGCACAATTAGCTAGCTAGTCTAAGTCATACCAGACTAGGGATGTGACACCATCCTAGTACTACTCTCGCCCAAGCACGCTTAACTTCGGAGTTCTGATGGGATCCGGTGCTTTAGTGCTGGTATGATCGCATCCGACATGTTTCCCCGTCTTCGTCCCTTATGCTTGCCACTCCCAGGTCCGCTCCAAAGACGATTCTACATTCTCACTACCATTACAACCGTTCCCTAACAATGGATAATGTCCTATACTACTTACTCTCCCGCTCAATCACGGAGACGAGTTTTCCACGGTTTCCACCCCTCCCTCCATACCGCAGCAACACGAGTTTTTTCCACCCCTTTCAGAACGCGCTCTTCGCGCCACAAAGCCGCCCCAAGACGCGCGAGCAATGAGCATCGAGCTTAAACATATCGCAAACGTCAAACATAATATAACGGGATTAATATATATCGCGCACGTGCGACATCTTTGTCACAAGGCGCAAAAAATAATTATAAAAGGAATGCAACACGAGGACTTCCCAGGAGGTCACCCATCCTAGTACTACTCTCGCCCAAGCACGCTTAACTTCGGAGTTCTGATGGGATCCGGTGCTTTAGTGCTGGTATGATCGCATCCGACATGTTTCCCCGTCTTCGTCCCTTATGCTTGCCACTCCCAGGTCCGCTCCAAAGACGATTCTACATTCTCACTACCATTACAACCGTTCCCTAACAATGGATAATGTCCTATACTACTTACTCTCCCGCTCAATCACGGAGACGAGTTTTCCACGGTTTCCACCCCTCCCTCCATACCGCAGCAACACGAGTTTTTTCCACCCCTTTCAGAACGCGCTCTTCGCGCCACAAAGCCGCCCCAAGACGCGCGAGCAATGAGCATCGAGCTTAAACATATCGCAAACGTCAAACAACTCTCGCCCAAGCACGCTTAACTTCGGAGTTCTGATGGGATCCGGTGCTTTAGTGCTGGTATGATCGCATCCGACATGTTTCCCCGTCTTCGTCCCTTATGCTTGCCACTCCCA
>NC_057807.1:84622839-84636749 GCF_018294505.1 Triticum aestivum
AAACATATCGCAAACGTCAAACATAATATAACGGGATTAATATATATCGCGCACGTGCGACATGTTTGTCACAAGGCGCAAAAAATAATTATAAAAGGAATGCAACACGAGGACTTCCCAGGAGGTCACCCATCCTAGTACTACTCTCGCCCAAGCACGCTTAACTTCGAAGTTCTGATGGGATCCGGTGCTTTAGTGCTGGTATGATCGCATCCGACATGTTTCCCCGTCTTCGTCCCTTATGCTTGCCACTTCCAGGTCCGCTCCAAAGACGATTCTACATTCTCACTACCATTACAACCGTTCCCTAACAATGGATAATGTCCTATACTACTTACTCTCCGCTCAATCACGGAGACGAGTTTTCCACGGTTTCCACCCCTCCCTCCATACCGCAGCAACACGAGTTTTTTCCACCCCTTTCAGAACGCGCTCTTCGCGCCACAAAGCCGCCCCAAGACGCGCGAGTAATGAGCATCGAGCTTAAACATATCGCAAACGTCAAACATAATATAACGGGATTAATATATATCGCGCACGTGCGACATGTTTGTCACAAGGCGCAAAAAATAATTATAAAAGGAATGTAACACGAGGACTTCCCAGGAGGTCACCCATCCTAGTACTACTCTCGCCCAAGCACCCTTAACTTCGGAGTTCTGATGGGATCCGGTGCTTTAGTGCTGGTATGATCACATCCGACATGTTTCCCCGTCTTCGTCCCTTATGCTTGCCACTCCCAGGTCCGCTCCAAAGACGATTCTACATTCTCACTACCATTACAACCGTTCCCTAACAATGGATAAAGTCCTATACTACTTACTCTCCCGCTCAATCGCGGAGACGAGTTTTCCACGGTTTCCACCCCTCCCTCCATACCGCAGCAACACGAGTTTTTTCCACCCCTTTCAGAATGCGCTCTTCGCGCCACAAAGCCGCCCCAAGACGCGCGAGCAATGAGCATCGAGCTTAAACATATCGCAAACGTCAAACATAATATAACGGGATTAATATATATCGCGCACGTGCGACATGTTTGTCACAAGGCGCAAAAAATAATTATAAAAGGAATGCAACACGAGGACTTCCCAGGAGGTCACCCATCCTAGTACTACTCTCGCCCAAGCACGCTTAACTTCGGAGTTCTGATGGGATCCGGTGCTTTAGTGCTGGTATGATCGCATCCGACATGTTTCCCCGTCTTCGTCCCTTATGCTTGCCACTCCCAGGTCCGCTCCAAAGACGATTCTACATTCTCACTACCATTACAACCGTTCCCTAACAATGGATAATGTCCTATACTACTTACTCTCCCGCTCAATCACGGAGAGGAGTTTTCCACGGTTTCCACCCCTCCCTCCATACCGCAGCAACACGAGTTTTTTCCACCCCTTTCAGAACGCGCTCTTCGCGCCACAAAGCCGCCCCAAGACGCGCGAGCAATGAGCATCGAGCTTAAACATATCGCAAACGTCAAACATAATATAACGGGATTAATATATATCGCGCACGTGCGACATGTTTGTCACAAGGCGCAAAAAATAATTATAAAAGGAATGCAACACGAGGACTTCCCAGGAGGTCACCCATCCTAGTACTACTCTCGCCCAAGCACGCTTAACTTTGGAGTTCTGATGGGATCCGGTGCTTTAGTGCTGGTATGATCGCATCCGACATGTTTCCCCGTCTTCGTCCCTTATGCTTGCCACTCCCAGGTCCGCTCCAAAGACGATTCTACATTCTCACTATCATTACAACCGTTCCCTAACAATGGATAATGTCCTATACTACTTACTCTCCCGCTCAATCACGGAGACAAGTTTTCCACGGTTTACACCCCTCCCTCCATACCGCAGCAACACGAGTTTTTTCCACCCCTTTCAGAACGCGCTCTTCGCGCCACAAAGCCGCCCCAAGACGGGATTAATATATATCGCGCACGTGCGACATGTTTGTCACAAGGCGCAAAAAATAATTATAAAAGGAATGCAACACGAGGACTTCCCAGGAGGTCACCCATCCTAGTACTACTCTCGCCCAAGCACGCTTAACTTTGGAGTTCTGATGGGATCCGGTGCTTTAGTGCTGGTATGATCGCATCCGACATGTTTCCCCGTCTTCGTCCCTTATGCTTGCCACTCCCAGGTCCGCTCCAAAGACGATTCTACATTCTCACTACCATTACAACCGTTCCCTAACAATGGATAATGTCCTATACTACTTACTCTCCCGCTCAATCACGGAGACGAGTTTTCCACGGTTTCCACCCCTCCCTCCATACCGCAGCAACACGAGTTTTTTCCACCCCTTTCAGAACGCGCTCTTCGCGCCACAAAGCCGCCCCAAGACGCGCGAGCAATGAGCATCGAGCTTAAACATATCGCAAACGTCAAACATAATATAACGGGATTAATATATATCGCGCACGTGCGACATGTTTGTCACAAGGCGCAAAAGATAATTATAAAAGGAATGCAACACGAGGACTTCCCAGGAGGTCACCCATCCAAGTACTACTCTCGCCCAAGCACGCTTGACTTCGGAGTTCTAATGGGATCCGGTGCTTTAGTGCTGGTATGATCGCATCCAACATGTTTCCCCGTCTTCGTCCCTTATGCTTGCCACTCCCAGGTCCGCTCCAAAGACGATTCTACATTCTCACTACCATTACAACAGTTCCCTAACAATGGATAATGCCCTATACTACTTACTCTCCCGCTCAATCACGGAGACGAGTTTTCCACGGTTTCCACCCCTCCCTCCATACCGCAGCAACACGAGTTTTTTCCACCCCTTTCAGAACGCGCTCTTCGCGCCACAAAGCCGCCCCAAGACGCGCGAGCAATGAGCATCGAGCTTAAACATATCGCAAACGTCAAACATAATATAACGGGATTAATATATATCGCGCACGTGCGACATGTTTGTCACAAGGCGCAAAAAATAATTATAAAAGGAATGCAACACGAGGACTTCCCAGGAGGTCACCCATCCTAGTACTACTCTCGCCCAACGTCAAACATATCGCAAACGTCAAACATAATATAACGGGATTAATATATATCGTGCACGTGCGACATGTTTGTCACAAGGCGCAAAAAATAATTATAAAGGAATGCAACACGAGGACTTCCCAGGAGGTCACCCATCCTAGTACTACTCTCGCCCAAGCACGCTTAACTTCGGAGTTCTGATGGGATCCGGTGCTTTAGTGCTGGTATGATCGCATCCGACATGTTTCCCCGTCTTCGTCCCTTATGCTTGCCACTCCCAGGTCCGCTCCAAAGACGATTCTACATTCTCACTACCATTACAACCGTTCCCTAACAATGGATAATGTCCTATACTACTTACTCTCCCGCTCAATCACGGAGACGAGTTTTCCACGGTTTCCACCCCTCCCTCCATACCGCAGCAACACGAGTTTTTTCCACCCCTTTCAGAACGCGCTCTTCGCGCCACAAAGCCGCCCCAAGACGCGCGAGCAATGAGCATCGAGCTTAAACATATCGCAAACGTCAAACATAATATAACGGGATTAATATATATCGCGCACGTGCGACATGTTTGTCACAAGGCGCAAAAAATAATTATAAAAGGAATGCATCACGAGGACTTCCCAGGAGGTCACCCATCCTAGTACTACTCTCGCCCAACGTCAAACATATCGCAAACGTCAAACATAATATAACGGGATTAATATATATCGCGCACGTGCGACATGTTTGTCACAAGGCGCAAAAAATAATTATAAAAGGAATGCAACACGAGGACTTCCCAGGAGGTCACCCATCCTAGTACTACTCTCGCCCAAGCACGCTTAACTTCGAAGTTCTGATGGGATCCGGTGCTTTAGTGCTGGTATGATCGCATCCGACATGTTTCCCCGTCTTCGTCCCTTATGCTTGCCACTTCCAGGTCCGCTCCAAAGACGATTCTACATTCTCACTACCATTACAACCGTTCCCTAACAATGGATAATGTCCTATACTACTTACTCTCCGCTCAATCACGGAGACGAGTTTTCCACGGTTTCCACCCCTCCCTCCATACCGCAGCAACACGAGTTTTTTCCACCCCTTTCAGAACGCGCTCTTCGCGCCACAAAGCCGCCCCAAGACGCGCGAGTAATGAGCATCGAGCTTAAACATATCGCAAACGTCAAACATAATATAACGGGATTAATATATATCGCGCACGTGCGACATGTTTGTCACAAGGCGCAAAAAATAATTATAAAAGGAATGTAACACGAGGACTTCCCAGGAGGTCACCCATCCTAGTACTACTCTCGCCCAAGCACGCTTAACTTCGGAGTTCTGATGGGATCCGGTGCTTTAGTGCTGGTATGATCACATCCGACATGTTTCCCCGTCTTCGTCCCTTATGCTTGCCACTCCCAGGTCCGCTCCAAAGACGATTCTACATTCTCACTACCATTACAACCGTTCCCTAACAATGGATAATGTCCTATACTACTTACTCTCCCGCTCAATCGCGGAGACGAGTTTTCCACGGTTTCCACCCCTCCCTCCATACCGCAGCAACACGAGTTTTTTCCACCCCTTTCAGAATGCGCTCTTCGCGCCACAAAGCCGCCCCAAGACGCGCGAGCAATGAGCATCGAGCTTAAACATATCGCAAACGTCAAACATAATATAACGGGATTAATATATATCGCGCACGTGCGACATGTTTGTCACAAGGCGCAAAAAATAATTATAAAAGGAATGCAACACGAGGACTTCCCAGGAGGTCACCCATCCTAGTACTACTCTCGCCCAAGCACGCTTAACTTCGGAGTTCTGATGGGATCCGGTGCTTTAGTGCTGGTATGATCGCATCCGACATGTTTCCCCGTCTTCGTCCCTTATGCTTGCCACTCCCAGGTCCGCTCCAAAGACGATTCTACATTCTCACTACCATTACAACCGTTCCCTAACAATGGATAATGTCCTATACTACTTACTCTCCCGCTCAATCACGTAAACGAGTTTTCCACGGTTTCCACCCCTCCCTCCATACCGCAGCAACACGAGTTTTTTCCACCCCTTTCAGAACGCGCTCTTCGCGCCACAAAGCCGCCCCAAGACGCGCGAGCAATGAGCATCGAGCTTAAACATATCGCAAACGTCAAACATAATATAACGGGATTAATATATATCGCGCACGTGCGACATGTTTGTCACAAGGCGCAAAAAATAATTATAAAAGGAATGCAACACGAGGACTTCCCAGGAGGTCACCCATCCTAGTACTACTCTCGCCCAAGCACGCTTAACTTCGGAGTTCTGATGGGATCCGGTGCTTTAGTGCTGGTATGATCGCATCCGACATGTTTCCCCGTCTTCGTCCCTTATGCTTGCCACTCCCAGGTCCGCTCCAAAGACGATTCTACATTCTCACTACCATTACAACCGTTCCCTAACAATGGATAATGTCCTATACTACTTACTCTCCCGCTCAAACACGGAGACGAGTTTTCCACGGTTTCCACCCCTCCCTCCATACCGCAGCAACACGAGTTTTTTCCACCCCTTTCAGAACGCGCTCTTCGCGCCACAAAGCCGCCCCAAGACGCGCGAGCAATGAGCATCGAGCTTAAACATATCGCAAACGTCAAACATAATATAACGGGATTAATATATATCGCGCACGTGCGACATGTTTGTCACAAGGCGCAAAAAATAATTATAAAAGGAATGCAACACGAGGACTTCCCAGGAGGTCACCCATCCTAGTACTACTCTCGCCCAAGCACGCTTAACTTTGGAGTTCTGATGGGATCCGGTGCTTTAGTGCTGGTATGATCGCATCCGACATGTTTCCCCGTCTTCGTCCCTTATGCTTGCCACTCCCAGGTCCGCTCCAAAGACGATTCTACATTCTCACTATCATTACAACCGTTCCCTAACAATGGATAATGTCCTATACTACTTACTCTCCCGCTCAATCACGGAGACAAGTTTTCCACGGTTTACACCCCTCCCTCCATACCGCAGCAACACGAGTTTTTTCCACCCCTTTCAGAACGCGCTCTTCGCGCCACAAAGCCGCCCCAAGACGGGATTAATATATATCGCGCACGTGCGACATGTTTGTCACAAGGCGCAAAAAATAATTATAAAAGGAATGCAACACGAGGACTTCCCAGGAGGTCACCCATCCTAGTACTACTCTCGCCCAAGCACGCTTAACTTTGGAGTTCTGATGGGATCCGGTGCTTTAGTGCTGGTATGATCGCATCCGACATGTTTCCCCGTCTTCGTCCCTTATGCTTGCCACTCCCAGGTCCGCTCCAAAGACGATTCTACATTCTCACTACCATTACAACCGTTCCCTAACAATGGATAATGTCCTATACTACTTACTCTCCCGCTCAATCACGGAGACGAGTTTTCCACGGTTTCCACCCCTCCCTCCATACCGCAGCAACACGAGTTTTTTCCACCCCTTTCAGAACGCGCTCTTCGCGCCACAAAGCCGCCCCAAGACGCGCGAGCAATGAGCATCGAGCTTAAACATATCGCAAACGTCAAACATAATATAACGGGATTAATATATATCGCGCACGTGCGACATGTTTGTCACAAGGCGCAAAAGATAATTATAAAAGGAATGCAACACGAGGACTTCCCAGGAGGTCACCCATCCAAGTACTACTCTCGCCCAAGCACGCTTGACTTCGGAGTTCTAATGGGATCCGGTGCTTTAGTGCTGGTATGATCGCATCCAACATGTTTCCCCGTCTTCGTCCCTTATGCTTGCCACTCCCAGGTCCGCTCCAAAGACGATTCTACATTCTCACTACCATTACAACAGTTCCCTAACAATGGATAATGCCCTATACTACTTACTCTCCCGCTCAATCACGGAGACGAGTTTTCCACGGTTTCCACCCCTCCCTCCATACCGCAGCAACACGAGTTTTTTCCACCCCTTTCAGAACGCGCTCTTCGCGCCACAAAGCCGCCCCAAGACGCGCGAGCAATGAGCATCGAGCTTAAACATATCGCAAACGTCAAACATAATATAACGGGATTAATATATATCGCGCACGTGCGACATGTTTGTCACAAGGCGCAAAAAATAATTATAAAAGGAATGCAACACGAGGACTTCCCAGGAGGTCACCCATCCTAGTACTACTCTCGCCCAGCACGCTTAACTTCGGAGTTCTGATGGGATCCGGTGCTTTAGTGCTGGTATGATCGCATCCGACATGTTTCCCCGTCTTCGTCCCTTATGCTTGCCACTCCCAGGTCCGCTCCAAAGACGATTCTACATTCTCACTACCATTACAACCGTTCCCTAACAATGGATAATGTCCTATACTACTTACTCTCCCGCTCAATCACGGAGACGAGTTTTCCACGGTTTCCACCCCTCCCTCCATACCGCAGCAACACGAGTTTTTTCCACCCCTTTCAGAACGCGCTCTTCGCGCCACAAAGCCGCCCCAAGACGGGATTAATATATATCGCGCACGTGCGACATGTTTGTCACAAGGCGCAAAAGATAATTATAAAAGGAATGCAACACGAGGACTTCCCAGGAGGTCACCCATCCAAGTACTACTCTCGCCCAAGCACGCTTGACTTCGGAGTTCTAATGCGATCCGGTGCTTTAGTGCTGGTATGATCGCATCCAACATGTTTCCCCGTCTTCGTCCCTTATGCTTGCCACTCCCAGGTCCGCTCCAAAGACGATTCTACATTCTCACTACCATTACAACAGTTCCCTAACAATGGATAATGCCCTATACTACTTACTCTCCCGCTCAATCACGGAGACGAGTTTTCCACGGTTTCCACCCCTCCCTCCATACCGCAGCAACACGAGTTTTTTCCACCCCTTTCAGAACGCGCTCTTCGCGCCACAAAGCCGCCCCAAGACGCGCGAGCAATGAGCATCGAGCTTAAACATATCGCAAACGTCAAACATAATATAACGGGATTAATATATATCGCGCACGTGCGACATGTTTGTCACAAGGCGCAAAAAATAATTATAAAAGGAATGCAACACGAGGACTTCCCAGGAGGTCACCCATCCTAGTACTACTCTCGCCCAAGCACGCTTAACTTTGGAGTTCTGATGGGATCCGGTGCTTTAGTGCTGGTATGATCGCATCCGACATGTTTCCCCGTCTTCGTCCCTTATGCTTGCCACTCCCAGGTCCGCTCCAAAGACGATTCTACATTCTCACTATCATTACAACCGTTCCCTAACAATGGATAATGTCCTATACTACTTACTCTCCCGCTCAATCACGGAGACAAGTTTTCCACGGTTTACACCCCTCCCTCCATACCGCAGCAACACGAGTTTTTTCCACCCCTTTCAGAACGCGCTCTTCGCGCCACAAAGCCGCCCCAAGACGGGATTAATATATATCGCGCACGTGCGACATGTTTGTCACAAGGCGCAAAAAATAATTATAAAAGGAATGCAACACGAGGACTTCCCAGGAGGTCACCCATCCTAGTACTACTCTCGCCCAAGCACGCTTAACTTTGGAGTTCTGATGGGATCCGGTGCTTTAGTGCTGGTATGATCGCATCCGACATGTTTCCCCGTCTTCGTCCCTTATGCTTGCCACTCCCAGGTCCGCTCCAAAGACGATTCTACATTCTCACTACCATTACAACCGTTCCCTAACAATGGATAATGTCCTATACTACTTACTCTCCCGCTCAATCACGGAGACGAGTTTTCCACGGTTTCCACCCCTCCCTCCATACCGCAGCAACACGAGTTTTTTCCACCCCTTTCAGAACGCGCTCTTCGCGCCACAAAGCCGCCCCAAGACGCGCGAGCAATGAGCATCGAGCTTAAACATATCGCAAACGTCAAACATAATATAACGGGATTAATATATATCGCGCACGTGCGACATGTTTGTCACAAGGCGCAAAAGATAATTATAAAAGGAATGCAACACGAGGACTTCCCAGGAGGTCACCCATCCAAGTACTACTCTCGCCCAAGCACGCTTGACTTCGGAGTTCTAATGGGATCCGGTGCTTTAGTGCTGGTATGATCGCATCCAACATGTTTCCCCGTCTTCGTCCCTTATGCTTGCCACTCCCAGGTCCGCTCCAAAGACGATTCTACATTCTCACTACCATTACAACAGTTCCCTAACAATGGATAATGCCCTATACTACTTACTCTCCCGCTCAATCACGGAGACGAGTTTTCCACGGTTTCCACCCCTCCCTCCATACCGCAGCAACACGAGTTTTTTCCACCCCTTTCAGAACGCGCTCTTCGCGCCACAAAGCCGCCCCAAGACGCGCGAGCAATGAGCATCGAGCTTAAACATATCGCAAACGTCAAACATAATATAACGGGATTAATATATATCGCGCACGTGCGACATGTTTGTCACAAGGCGCAAAAAATAATTATAAAAGGAATGCAACACGAGGACTTCCCAGGAGGTCACCCATCCTAGTACTACTCTCGCCCAAGCACACTTAACTTCGGAGTTCTGATGGGAGCCGGTGCTTTAGTGCTGGTATGATCGCATCCGACATGTTTCCCCGTCTTCGTCCCTTATGCTTGCCACTCCCAGGTCCGCTCCAAAGACGATTCTACATTCTCACTACCATTACAACCGTTCCCTAACAATGGATAATGTCCTATACTACTTTCTCTCCCGCTCAATCACGGAGACGAGTTTTCCATGGTTTCCACCCCTCCCTCCATACCGCAGCAACACGAGTTTTTTCCACCCCTTTCAGAACGCGCTCTTCGCGCCACAAAGCCGCCCCAAGACGCGCGAGCAATGAGCATCGAGCTTAAACATATCGCAAACGTCAAACATAATATAACGGGATTAATATATATCGCGCACGTGCGACATGTTTGTCACAAGGCGCAAAAAATAATTATAAAAGGAATGCAACACGAGGACTTCCCAGGAGGTCACCCATCCTAGTACTACTCTCGCCCAAGCACGCTTAACCTCGGAGTTCTGATGGGATCCGGTGCTTTAGTGCTGGTATGATCGCATCCGACATGTTTCCCCGTCTTCGTCCCTTATGCTTGCCACTCCCAGGTCCGCTCCAAAGACGATTCTACATTCTCACTACCATTACAACCGTTCCCTAACAATGGATAATGTCCTATACTACTTACTCTCCCGCTCAATCACGGAGACGAGTTTTCCACGGTTTCCACCCCTCCCTCCATACCGCAGCAACACGAGTTTTTTCCACCCGTTTCAGAACGCGCTCTTCGCGCCACAAAGCCGCCCCAAGACGCGCGAGCAATGAGCATCGAGCTTAAACATATCGCAAACGTCAAACATAATATAACGGGATTAATATATATCGCGCACGTGCGACATGTTTGTCACAAGGCGCAAAAAATAATTATAAAAGGAATGCAACACGAGGACTTCCCAGGAGGTCACCCATCCTAGTACTACTCTCGGCCAAGCACGCTTAACTTCGGAGTTCTGATGGGATCCGGTGCTTTAGTGCTGGTATGATCGCATCCGACATGTTTCCTCGTCTTCGTCCCTTATGCTTGCCACTCCCAGGTCCGCTCCAAAGACGATTCTACATTCTCACTACCATTACAACCGTTCCCTAACAATGGATAATGCCCTATACTACTTACTCTCCCGCTCAATCACGGAGACGAGTTTTCCACGGTTTCCACCCCTCCCTCCATACCGCAGCAACACGAGTTTTTTCCACCCCTTTCAGAACGCGCTCTTCGCGCCACAAAGCCGCCCCAAGACGCGCGAGCAATGAGCATCGAGCTTAAACATATCGCAAACGTCAAACATAATATAACGGGATTAATATATATCGCGCACGTGCGACATGTTTGTCACAAGGCGCAAAAAATAATTATAAAAGGAATGCAACACGAGGACTTCCCAGGAGGTCACCCATCCTAGTACTACTCTCGCCCAAGCACGCTTAACTTCGAAGTTCTGATGGGATCCGGTGCTTTAGTGCTGGTATGATCGCATCCGACATGTTTCCCCGTCTTCGTCCCTTATGCTTGCCACTTCCAGGTCCGCTCCAAAGACGATTCTACATTCTCACTACCATTACAACCGTTCCCTAACAATGGATAATGTCCTATACTACTTACTCTCCGCTCAATCACGGAGACGAGTTTTCCACGGTTTCCACCCCTCCCTCCATACCGCAGCAACACGAGTTTTTTCCACCCCTTTCAGAACGCGCTCTTCGCGCCACAAAGCCGCCCCAAGACGCGCGAGTAATGAGCATCGAGCTTAAACATATCGCAAACGTCAAACATAATATAACGGGATTAATATATATCGCGCACGTGCGACATGTTTGTCACAAGGCGCAAAAAATAATTATAAAAGGAATGTAACACGAGGACTTCCCAGGAGGTCACCCATCCTAGTACTACTCTCGCCCAAGCACGCTTAACTTCGGAGTTCTGATGGGATCCGGTGCTTTAGTGCTGGTATGATCACATCCGACATGTTTCCCCGTCTTCGTCCCTTATGCTTGCCACTCCCAGGTCCGCTCCAAAGACGATTCTACATTCTCACTACCATTACAACCGTTCCCTAACAATGGATAATGTCCTATACTACTTACTCTCCCGCTCAATCGCGGAGACGAGTTTTCCACGGTTTCCACCCCTCCCTCCATACCGCAGCAACACGAGTTTTTTCCACCCCTTTCAGAATGCGCTCTTCGCGCCACAAAGCCGCCCCAAGACGCGCGAGCAATGAGCATCGAGCTTAAACATATCGCAAACGTCAAACATAATATAACGGGATTAATATATATCGCGCACGTGCGACATGTTTGTCACAAGGCGCAAAAAATAATTATAAAAGGAATGCAACACGAGGACTTCCCAGGAGGTCACCCATCCTAGTACTACTCTCGCCCAAGCACGCTTAACTTCGGAGTTCTGATGGGATCCGGTGCTTTAGTGCTGGTATGATCGCATCCGACATGTTTCCCCGTCTTCGTCCCTTATGCTTGCCACTCCCAGGTCCGCTCCAAAGACGATTCTACATTCTCACTACCATTACAACCGTTCCCTAACAATGGATAATGTCCTATACTACTTACTCTCCCGCTCAATCACGGAGACGAGTTTTCCACGGTTTCCACCCCTCCCTCCATACCGCAGCAACACGAGTTTTTTCCACCCCTTTCAGAACGCGCTCTTCGCGCCACAAAGCCGCCCCAAGACGCGCGAGCAATGAGCATCGAGCTTAAACATATCACAAACGTCAAACATAATATAACGTGATTAATATATATCTCGCACGTGCGACATGTTTGTCACAAGGCGCAAAAAATAATTATAAAAGGAATGCAACACAAGGACTTCCCAGGAGGTCACCCATCCTAGTACTACTCTCGCCCAAGCATGCTTAACTTTGGAGTTCTGATGGGATCCGGTGCTTTAGTGCTGGTATGATCGCATCCGACATGTTTCCCCGTCTTCATCCCTTATGCTTGCCACTCCCAGGTCCGCTCCAAAGACGATTCTACATTCTCACTACCATTACAACCGTTCCCTAACAATGGATAATGTCCTATACTACTTACTCTCCCGCTCAATCACGGAGACGAGTTTTCCACGGTTTCCACCCCTCCCTCCATACCGCAGCAACACGAGTTTTTTCCACCCCTTTCAGAACGCGCTCTTCGCGCCACAAAGCCGCCCCAAGACGCGCGAGCAATGAGCATCGAGCTTAAACATATCGCAAACGTCAAATATAATATTACAGGATTAATATATATCGCGCACGTGCGACATGTTTGTCACAAGGCGCAAAAAATAATTATAAAAGGAATGCAACACGAGGACTTCCCAGGAGGTCACCCATCCTAGTACTACTCTCGCCCAAGCACGCTTAACTTCGGAGTTCTGATGGGATCCGGTGCTTTAGTGCTGGTATGATCGCATCCAACATGTTTCCCCGTCTTCGTCCCTTATGCTTGCCACTCCCAGGTCCGCTCCAAAGACGATTCTACATTCTCACTACCATTACAACCGTTCCCTAACAATGGATAATGTCCTATACTACTTACTCTCCCGCTTAATCACGGAGACGAGTTTTCCACGGTTTCCACCCCTCCCTCCATACCGCAGCAACACGAGTTTTTTCCACCCCTTTCAGAACGCGCTCTTCGCGCCACAAAGCCGCCCCAAGACGCGCGAGCAATGAGCATCGAGCTTAAACATATCGCAAACGTCAAACATAATATAACGGGATTAATATATATCGCGCACGTGCGACATGTTTGTCACAAGGCGCAAAAAATAATTATAAAAGGAATGCAACACGAGGACTTCCCAGGAGGTCACCCATCCTAGTACTACTCTCGCCCAAGCACGCTTAACTTCGGAGTTCTGATGGGATCCAGTGCTTTAGTGCTGGTATGATCGCATCCGACTTGTTTCCCCGTCTTCGTCCCTTATGCTTGCCACTCCCAGGTCCGCTCCAAAGACGATTCTACATTCTCACTACCATTACAACCGTTCCCTAACAATGGATAATGTCCTATACTACTTACTCTCCCGCTCAATCACGGAGACGAGTTTTCCACGGTTTCCACCCCTCCCTCCATACCGCAGCAACACGAGTTTTTTCCACCCCTTTCAGAACGCGCTCTTCGCGCCACAAAGCCGCCCCAAGACGCGCGAGCAATGAGCATCGAGCTTAAACATATCGCAAACGTCAAATATAATATTACGGGATTAATATATATCGCGCACGTGCGACATGTTTGTCACAAGGCGCAAAAAATAATTATAAAAGGAATGCAACACGAGGACTTCCCAGGAGGTCACCCATCCTAGTACTACTCTCGCCCAAGCACGCTTAACTTCGGAGTTCTGATGGGATCCGGTGCTTTAGTGCTGGTATGATCGCATCC
>NC_057807.1:84636849-84649635 GCF_018294505.1 Triticum aestivum
CCCCAAGACGCGCGAGCAATGAGCATCGAGCTTAAACATATCGCAAACGTCAAACATAATATAACGGGATTAATATATATCGCGCACGTGCGACATGTTTGTCACAAGGCGCAAAAAATAATTATAAAAGGAATGCAACACGAGGACTTCCCAGGAGGTCACCCATCCTAGTACTACTCTCGCCCAAGCACGCTTAACTTCGGAGTTCTGATGGGATCCGGTGCTTTAGTGCTGGTATGATCGCATCCGACATGTTTCCCCGTCTTCGTCCCTTATGCTTGCCACTCCCAGGTCCGCTTCAAAGACGATTCTACATTCTCACTACCATTACAACCGTTCCCTAACAATGGATAATGTCCTATACTACTTACTCTCCCGCTCAATCACGGAGACGAGTTTTCCACGGTTTCCACCCCTCCCTCCATACCGCAGCAACACGAGTTTTTTCCACCCCTTTCAGAACGCACTCTTCGCGCCACAAAGCCACCCCAAGACGCGCGAGCAATGAGCATCGAGCTTAAACATATCGCAAACGTCAAACATAATATAACGGGATTAATATATATCGCGCACGTGCGACATGTTTGTCACAAGGCGCAAAAAATAATTATAAAAGAAATGCAACACGAGGACTTCCCAGGAGGTCACCCATCCTAGTACTACTCTCGCCCAAGCACGCTTAACTTCGGAGTTCTGATGGGATCCGGTGCTTTAGTGCTGGTATGATCGCATCCAACATGTTTCCCCGTCTTCATCCCTTATGCTTGCCACTCCCAGGTCCGCTCCAAAGACGATTCTACATTCTCACTACCATTACAACCGTTCCCTAACAATGGATAATGTCCAATACTACTTACTCTCCCGCTCAATCACGGAGACGAGTTTTCCACGGTTTCCACCCCTCCCTCCATACCGCAGCAACACGAGTTTTTTCCACCCCTTTCAGAACGCGCTCTTCGCGCCACAAAGCCGCCCCAAGACGCGCGAGCAATGAGCATCAAGCTTAAACATATCGCAAACGTCAAACATAATATAACGGGATTAATATATATCGCGCACGTGCGACATGTTTGTCACAAGGCGCAAAAAAGAATTATAAAAGGAATGCAACACGAGGACTTCCCAGGAGGTCACCCATCCTAGTACTACTCTCGCCCAAGCACGCTTAACTTCGGAGTTCTGATGGGATCCAGTGCTTTAGTGCTGGTATGATCGCATCCAACATGTTTCCCCGTCTTCGTCCCTTATGCTTGCCACTCCCAGGTCCGCTCCAAAGACGATTCTACATTCTCACTACCATTACAACCGTTCCCTAACAATGGATAATGTCCTATACTACTTACTCTCCCGCTCAATCACGGAGACGAGTTTTCCACGGTTTCCACCCCTCCCTCCATACCGCAGCAACACGAGTTTTTTCCACCCCTTTCAGAACGCGCTCTTCGCGCCACAAAGCCACCCCAAGACGCGCGAGCAATGAGCATCGAGCTTAAACATATCGCAAACGTCAAACATAATATAACGGGATTAATATATATCGCGCACGTGCGACATGTTTGTCACAAGGCGCAAAAAATAATTATAAAAGGAATGCAACACGAGGACTTCCCAGGAGGTCACCCATCCTAGTACTACTCTCGCCCAAGCACGCTTAACTTCGGAGTTCTGATGGGATCCGGTGCTTTAGTGCTGGTATGATCACATCTGACATGTTTCCCCGTCTTCGTCCCTTATGCTTGCCACTCCCAGGTCCGCTCCAAAGACGATTCTACATTCTCACTACCATTACAACCGTTCCCTAACAATGGATAATGTCCTATACTACTTACTCTCCCGCTCAATCACGGAGACGAGTTTTCCACGGTTTCCACCCCTCCCTCCATACCGCAGCAACACGAGTTTTTTCCACCCCTTTCAGAACGCGCTCTTCGCGCCACAAAGCCGCCCCAAGACGCGCGAGCAATGAGCATCGAGCTTAAACATATCGCAAACGTCAAACATAATATAACGGGATTAATATATATCGCGCACGTGCGACATGTTTGTCACAAGGCGCAAAAAATAATTATAAAAGGAATGCAACACGAGGACTTCCCAGGAGGTCACCCATCCTAGTACTACTCTCGCCCAAGCACGCTTAACTTCGGAGTTCTGATGGGATCCGGTGCTGTAGTGCTGGTATGATCGCATCCGACATGTTTTCCCGTCTTCGTCCCTTATGCTTGCCACTCCCAGGTCCGCTCCAAAGACGATTCTACATTCTCACTACCATTACAACCGTTCCCTAACAATGGATAATGTCCTATACTACTTACTCTCCCGCTCAATCACGGAGACGAGTTTTCCACGGTTTCCACCCCTCCCTCCATACCGCAGCAACACGAGTTTTTTCCACCCCTTTCAGAACGCGCTCTTCGCGCCACAAAGCCGCCCCAAGACGCGCGAGCAATGAGCATCGAGCTTAAACATATCGCAAACGTCAAACATAATATAACGGGATTAATATATATCGCGCACGTGCGACATGTTTGTCACAAGGCGCAAAAAATAATTATAAAAGGAATGCAACACGAGGACTTCCCAGGAGGTCAACCATCCTAGTACTACTCTCGCCCAAGCACGCTTAACTTCGGAGTTCTGATGGGATCCGGTGCTTTAGTGCTGGTATGATCGCATCCGACATGTTTCCCCGTCTTCGTCCCTTATGCTTGCCACTCCCAGGTCCGCTCCAAAGACGATTCTACATTCTCACTACCATTACAACCGTTCCCTAACAATGGATAATGTCCTATACTACTTACTCTCCCGCTCAATCACGGAGACGAGTTTTCCACGGTTTCCACCCCTCCCTCCATACCGCAGCAACACGAGTTTTTCCCACCCCTTTCAGAACGCGCTCTTCGCGCCACAAAGCCGCCCCAAGACGAGCGAGCAATGAGCATCGAGCTTAAACATATCGCAAACGTCAAACATAATATAACGGGATTAATATATATCGCACACGTGCGACATGTTTGTCACAAGGCGCAAAAAATAATTATAAAAGGAATGCAACACGAGGACTTCCCAGGAGGTCACCCATCCTAGTACTACTCTCGCCCAAGCACGCTTAACTTCGGAGTTCTGATGGGATCCGGTGCTTTAGTGCTGGTATGATCGCATCCGACATGTTTCCCCGTCTTCGTCCCTTATGCTTGCCACTCCCAGGTCCGCTCCAAAGACGATTCTACATTCTCACTACCATTACAACCGTTCCCTAACAATGGATAATGTCCTATACTACTTACTCTCCCGCTCAATCACGGAGACGAGTTTTCCACGGTTTCCACCCCTCCCTCCATACCGCAGCAACACGAGTTTTTTCCACCCCTTTCAGAACGCGCTCTTCGCGCCACAAAGCCGCCCCAAGACGCGCGAGCAATGAGCATCGAGCTTAAACTTATCGCAAACGTCAAACATAATATAACGGGATTAATATATATCGCGCACGTGCGACATGTTTCTCACAAGGCGCAAAAAATAATTATAAAAGGAATGCAACACGAGGACTTCCCAGGAGGTCACCCATCCTAGTACTACTCTCGCCCAAGCACGCTTAACTTCAGAGTTCTGATGGGATCCGGTGCTTTAGTGCTGGTATGATCGCATCCGACATGTTTCCCCGTCTTCGTCCCTTATGCTTGCCACTCCCAGGTCCGCTCCAAAGACGATTCTACATTCTCACTACCATTACAACCGTTCCCTAACAATGGATAATGTCCTATACTACTTACTCTCCCGCTCAATCACGGAGACGAGTTTTCCACGGTTTCCACCCCTCCCTCCATACCGCAGCAACACGAGTTTTTTCCGCCCCTTTCAGAACGCGCTCTTCGCGCCACAAAGCCGCCCCAAGACGCGCGAGCAATGAGCATCGAGCTTAAACATATCGCAAACGTCAAACATAATATAACGGGATTAATATATATCGCGCACGTGCGACATGTTTGTCACAAGGCGCAAAAAATAATTATAAAAGGAATGCAACACGAGGACTTCCCAGGAGGTCACCCATCCTAGTACTACTCTCGCCGAAGCACGCTTAACTTCGGAGTTCTGATGGGATCCGGTGCTTTAGTGCTGGTATGATCACATCCGACATGTTTCCCCGTCTTCGTCCCTTATGCTTGCCACTCCCAGGTCCGCTCCAAAGACGATTCTACATTCTCACTACCATTACAACCGTTCCCTAACAATGGATAATGTCCTATACTACTTACTCTCCCGCTCAATCACGGAGACGAGTTTTCCACGGTTTCCACCCCTCCCTCCATACCGCAGCAACACGAGTTTTTTCCACCCGTTTCAGAACGCGCTCTTCGCGCCACAAAGCCGCCCCAAGACGCGCGAGCAATGAGCATCGAGCTTAAACATATCGCAAACGTCAAACATAATATAACGGGATTAATATATATCGCGCACGTGCGACATGTTTGTCACAAGGCGCAAAAAATAATTATAAAAGGAATGCAACACGAGGACTTCCCAGGAGGTCACCCATCCTAGTACTACTCTCGCCCAAGCATGCTTAACTTCGGAGTTCTGATGGGATCCGGTGCTTTAGTGCTGGTATGATCGCATCCGACATGTTTCCTCGTCTTCGTCCCTTATGCTTGCCACTCCCAGGTCCGCTCCAAAGACGATTCTACATTCTCACTACCATTACAACCGTTCCCTAACAATGGATAATGCCCTATACTACTTACTCTCCCGCTCAATCACGGAGACGAGTTTTCCACGGTTTCCACCCCTCCCTCCATACCGCAGCAACACGAGTTTTTTCCGCCCCTTTCAGAACGCGCTCTTCG
Organism: Triticum aestivum; assembly: GCF_018294505.1. Lineage (NCBI taxonomy): Eukaryota > Viridiplantae > Streptophyta > Magnoliopsida > Poales > Poaceae > Triticum > Triticum aestivum. The sequence continues at coordinate 84,641,697 of NC_057807.1, forward strand.
CGCCACAAAGCCGCCCCAAGACGCGCGAGCAATGAGCATCGAGCTTAAACATATCGCAAACGTCAAACATAATATAACGGGATTAATATATATCGCGCACGTGCGACATGTTTGTCACAAGGCGCAAAAAATAATTATAAAAGGAATGCAACACGAGGACTTCCCAGGAGGTCACCCATCCTAGTACTACTCTCGCCCAAGCACGCTTAACTTCGGAGTTCTGATGGGATCCAGTGCTTTAGTGCTGGTATGATCGCATCCAACATGTTTCCCCGTCTTCGTCCCTTATGCTTGCCACTCCCAGGTCCGCTCCAAAGACGATTCTACATTCTCACTACCATTACAACCGTTCCCTAACAATGGATAATGTCCTATACTACTTACTCTCCCGCTCAATCACGGAGACGAGTTTTCCACGGTTTCCACCCCTCCCTCCATACCGCAGCAACACGAGTTTTTTCCACCCCTTTCAGAACGCGCTCTTCGCGCCACAAAGCCACCCCAAGACGCGCGAGCAATGAGCATCGAGCTTAAACATATCGCAAACGTCAAACATAATATAACGGGATTAATATATATCGCGCACGTGCGACATGTTTGTCACAAGGCGCAAAAAATAATTATAAAAGGAATGCAACACGAGGACTTCCCAGGAGGTCACCCATCCTAGTACTACTCTCGCCCAAGCACGCTTAACTTCGGAGTTCTGATGGGATCCGGTGCTTTAGTGCTGGTATGATCACATCTGACATGTTTCCCCGTCTTCGTCCCTTATGCTTGCCACTCCCAGGTCCGCTCCAAAGACGATTCTACATTCTCACTACCATTACAACCGTTCCCTAACAATGGATAATGTCCTATACTACTTACTCTCCCGCTCAATCACGGAGACGAGTTTTCCACGGTTTCCACCCCTCCCTCCATACCGCAGCAACACGAGTTTTTTCCACCCCTTTCAGAACGCGCTCTTCGCGCCACAAAGCCGCCCCAAGACGCGCGAGCAATGAGCATCGAGCTTAAACATATCGCAAACGTCAAACATAATATAACGGGATTAATATATATCGCGCACGTGCGACATGTTTGTCACAAGGCGCAAAAAATAATTATAAAAGGAATGCAACACGAGGACTTCCCAGGAGGTCACCCATCCTAGTACTACTCTCGCCCAAGCACGCTTAACTTCGGAGTTCTGATGGGATCCGGTGCTTTAGTGCTGGTATGATCGCATCCGCCATGTTTCCCCGTCTTCGTCCCTTATGCTTGCCACTCCCAGGTCCGCTCCAAACACGATTCTACATTCTCACTACCATTACAACCGTTCCCTAACAATGGATAATGTCCTATACTACTTACTCTCCCGCTCAATCACGGAGACGAGTTTTCCACGGTTTCCACCCCTCCCTCCATACCGCAGCAACACGAGTTTTTTCCACCCCTTTCAGAACGCGCTCTTCGCGCCACAATGCCGCCCCAAGACGCGCGAGCAATGAGCATCGAGCTTAAACATATCGCAAACGTCAAACATAATATAACGGGATTAATATATATCGCGCACGTGCGACATGTTTGTCACAAGGCGCAAAAAATAATTATAAAAGGAATGCAACACGAGGACTTCCCAGGAGGTCACCCATCCTAGTACTACTCTCGCCCAAGCACGCTTAACTTCGGAGTTTTGATGGGATCCGGTGCTTTAGTGCTGGTATGATCGCATCCGACATGTTTCCCCGTCTTCGTCCCTTATGCTTGCCACTCCCAGGTCCGCTCCAAAGACGATTCTACATTCTCACTACCATTACAACCGTTCCCTAACAATGGATAATGTCCTATACTACTTACTCTCCCGCTCAATCACGGAGACGAGTTTTCCACGGTTTCCACCCCTCCCTCTATACCGCAGCAACACGAGTTTTTTCCACCCCTTTCAGAACGCGCTCTTCGCGCCACAAAGCCGCCCCAAGACGCGCGAGCAATGAGCATCGAGCTTAAACATATCGCAAACGTCAAACATAATATAACAAGATTAATATATATCGCGCACGTGCGACATGTTTCTCACAAGGCGCAAAAAATAATTATAAAAGGAATGCAACACGAGGACTTCCCAGGAGGTCACCCATCCTAGTACTACTCTCGCCCAAGCACGCTTAACTTCGGAGTTCTGATGGGATCCGGTGCTTTAGTGCTGGTATGATCGCATCCGACATGTTTCCCCGTCTTCGTCCCTTATGCTTGCCACTCCCAGGTCCGCTCCAAAGACGATTCTACATTCTCACTACCATTACAACCGTTCCCTAACAATGGATAATGTCCTATACTACTTACTCTCCCGCTCAATCACGGAGACGAGTTTTCCACGGTTTCCACCCCTCCCTCCATACCGCAGCAACACGAGTTTTTTCCACCCTTTTCAGAACGCGCTCTTCGCGCCACAAAGCCGCCCCAAGACGCGCGAGCAATGAGCATCGAGCTTAAACATATCGCAAACGTCAAGCATAATATAACGGGATTAATATATATCGCGCACGTGCGACATGTTTGTCACAAGGCGCAAAAAATAATTATAAAAGGAATGCAACACGAGGACTTCCCAGGAGGTCACCCATCCTAGTACTACTCTCGCCCAAGCACGCTTAACTTCGGAGTTCTGATGGGATCCGGTGCTTTAGTGCTGGTATGATCGCATCCGACATGTTTCCCCGTCTTCGTCCCTTATGCTTGCCACTCCCAGGTCCGCTCCAAAGACGATTCTACATTCTCACTACCATTACAACCGTTCCCTAACAATGGATAATGTCCTATACTACTTACTCTCCCGCTCAATCACGGAGACGAGTTTTCCACGGTTTCCACCCCTCCCTCCATACCGCAGCAACACGAGTTTTTTCCACCCCTTTCAGAACGCGCTCTTCGCGCCACAAAGCCGCCCCAAGACGCGCGAGCAATGAGCATCGAGCTTAAACATATCGCAAACGTCAAACATAATATAACGGGATTAATATATATCGCACACGTGCGACATGTTTGTCACAAGGCGCAAGAAATAATTATAAAAGGAATGCAACACGAGGACTTCCCAGGAGGTCACCCATCCTAGTACTACTCTCGCCCAAGCACGCTTAACTTCGGAGTTCTGATGGGATCCGGTGCTTTAGTGCTGGTATGATCGCATCCGACATGTTTCCCCGTCTTCGTCCCTTATGCTTGCCACTCCCAGGTCCGCTCCAAAGACGATTCTACATTCTCACTACTATTACAACCGTTCCCTAACAATGGATAATGTCCTATACTACTTACTCTCCCGCTCAATCACGGAGACGAGTTTTCCACGGTTTCCACCCCTCCCTCCATACCGCAGCAACACGAGTTTTTTCCACCCCTTTCAGAACGCGCTCTTCGCGCCACAAAGCCGCCCCAAGACGCGCGAGCAATGAGCATCGTGCTTAAACATATCGCAAACGTCAAACATAATATAACGGGATTAATATATATCGCACACGTGCGACATGTTTGTCACAAGGCGCAAGAAATAATTATAAAAGGAATGCAACACGAGGACTTCCCAGGAGGTCACCCATCCTAGTACTACTCTCGCCCAAGCACGCTTAACTTCAGAGTTCTGATGGGATCCGGTGCTTTAGTGCTGGTATGATCGCATCCGACATGTTTCCCCGTCTTCGTCCCTTATGCTTGCCACTCCCAGGTCCGCTCCAAAGACGATTCTACATTCTCACTACCATTACAACCGTTCCCTAACAATGGATAATGTCCTATACTACTTACTCTCCCGCTCAATCACGGAGACGAGTTTTCCACGGTTTCCACCCCTCCCTCCATACCGCAGCAACACGAGTTTTTTCCACCCCTTTCAGAACGCGCTCTTCGCGCCACAAAGCCGCCCCAAGACGCGCGAGCAATGAGCATCGAGCTTAAACATATCGCAAATGTCAAACATAATATAACGGGATTAATATATATCGCGCACGTGCGACATGTTTGTCACAAGGCGCAAAAAATAATTATAAAAGGAATGCAACACGAGGACTTCCCAGGAGGTCACCCATCCTAGTACTACTCTCGCCCAAGCACGCTTAACTTCGGAGTTCTGATGGGATCCGGTGCTTTAGTGCTGGTATGATCGCATCCGACATGTTTCCCCGTCTTCGTCCCTTATGCTTGCCACTCCCAGGTCCGCTCCAAAGACGATTCTACATTCTCACTACCATTACAACCGTTCCCTAACAATGGATAATGTCCTATACTACTTACTCTCCCGCTCAATCACGGAGACGAGTTTTCCATGGTTTCCACCCCTCCCTCCATACCGCAGCAACACGAGTTTTTTCCACCCCTTTGAGAACGCGCTCTTCGCGCCACAAAGCCGCCCCAAGACGCGCGAGCAATGAGCATCGAGCTTAAACATATCGCAAACGTCAAACATAATATAACGGGATTAATATATATCGCGCACGTGCGACATGTTTGTCACAAGGCGCAAAAAATAATTATAAAAGGAATGCAACACGAGGACTTCCCAGGAGGTCACCCATCCTAGTACTACTCTCGCCCAAGCACGCTTAACTTCGGAGTTCTGATGGGATCCGGTGCTTTAGTGCTGGTATGATCGCATCCGACATGTTTCCCCGTCTTCGTCCCTTATGCTTGCCACTCCCAGGTCCGCTCCAAAGACGATTCTACATTCTCACTACCATTACAACCGTTCCCTAACAATGGATAATGTCCTATACTACTTACTCTCCCGCTCAATCACGGAGACGAGTTTTCCACGGTTTCCACCCTTCCCTCCATACTGCAGCAACACGAGTTTTTTCCACCCCTTTCAGAACGCGCTCTTCGCGCCACAAAGCCGCCCCAAGACGCGCGGGCAATGAGCATCGAGCTTAAACATATCGCAAACGTCAAACATAATATAACGGGATTAATATATATCGCGCACGTGCGACATGTTTGTCACAAGGCGCAAAAAATAATTATAAAAGGAATGCAACACGAGGACTTCCCAGGAGGTCACCCATCCTAGTACTACTCTCGCCCAAGCACGCTTAACTTCGGAGTTCTGATGGGATCCGGTGCTTTAGTGCTGGTATGATCGCATCCGACATGTTTCCCCGTCTTCGTCCCTTATGCTTGCCACTCCCAGGTCCGCTCCAAAGACGATTCTACATTCTCACTACCAAAGAAGCTGCCGAGTGCTCCCTGCTCCGGCCCGTCGCGACCACGCTCCTGTTCCAGCACGCCAAGACCCCGCGTTGCTCCCAGCCGCAGCGCATGGGGACTCGCAAGACCAAGATCCTCATCACCAAAGGCCTCCCGTGGCCACAGCAGGCTGCCTCGCCTTCACCACTGAGCTGCGCAGCGTCGCGTGGCCCTGCAAGTTCAAGCCATACCTGCCTCCTCGCTACGACGGCACGGCCGACCCTGCGGAGTTCCTCCAGCTCTATGAGCTGGGCATCGAAGCCGCCAACGGGGACGAGAAGGTCATGGCGAACTGGTTTCCCATGGCACTCAAGGACGGGGCCCATACATGGCTCCTGAACCTGGCTCCTAGCACGATCTCCTCCTGGGACGAGATGCGCACACGTTTCATTGCCAACTTCCAAGGTACTCGCGACCGGCCAACCGCTGTGAGCGACATGCGCCGCATCAAGCAGCAACCAGAGGAGACCCTGCAGAAGTACATCCAGCGCTTCAACAACGCACGTCTCAAGATTCCCAAGGTGACTAAGAAGGCCATCATCTCAGCCTTCTCCGACGGCATGCGCGACATCAAGATGAAGGAGGAGCTGGCGATGCATGAAGATCTGTGCACTTCCTTCGAGCTGTTCAACTTGGCGACCAAGTGTGCCAGGGCTGAGGAAGGGCGCCTTTCCCTCCTCGAGCTGCCAGCCGCAGACCCAGAAGAGAAGAAATCCAAGGCCAAGGACGTGAAGCGCAAGGGGGCTGTCATGCTCGCGGCAGAGCCAGACACCAAGCGAGGCAGGGATCAGCCCGAGTCTTTCAAAGGCAGCCGATACTGTGTGTACCACGACCTCCACACCCACAACACCAACGAATGTGAAGAGCTCCGAGCCGTGCGAGAGGGGAGGACCGGCCGGCGCCCCGACCGCAAAGATCAAGGCTACGGCCGAGGAGGAGGAAGAAACGCAGGACGTTGGGAAGACCGCGGCCCTCGCCAAGGGTGGCGCGACCGACCTCGCGAGGATCGCTGGTAGGGGCAGCCTCGCGAGGGAGACTGGAGGGATGAGCCTTGCGAGGACCGTCCTCAAGGAAACGCAGGCCTCCCTCCACTACCGTCGCAGCCAAGGAGAAACGAGGACCATCATCAGGATGAGGGGGCTGGGGCTTCCAGGAGCTGCGCGCCTGCATCCTGGGCGGAGCTCAAGCCCCAGCCCCTCAACACATCTTCAAGCAGTTCGCCCGCGAAGTGAATGCAGTCCTACCCAGGCTCAAAGCCACGCGCCCTCTCAGGTGGTCGGCGTGCGCCATCACGTTCAGCTCAGCAGATCAGCTCAAGTGCGCGGCCACAGCCGGAGTCCTCCCGATGCTTTGCTCCCCAGTCATCAGCAACGTGCAAGTCACCAGGACCCTCATTGACGGCGGGGCAGGACTCAATGTCCTGTCCGTAGAGACATTCAACAATCTCCAAGTGCCTTACGATCAGCTTCAGCCAACCAAGCCTTTCTCCGGTGTCACCGATGGCTCCACGGTTCCGATTGGGCAGGTCCGCCTCCCTGTCACCTTCGGGGCGCGCAACAACTACCGCACTGAGCTCATCGACTTCGACGTCGCCCACATTCGCCTGTCGTACAACGCCATCCTCGGGTACCCATCTCTCTCCAAGTTCATGGTCGTGACTCATCACGGCTACAACGTGCTCAAGATGCCAGGAAGTGGCGGAGTCATCACGGTGCCCTGTGAAGAAAGAGACGCAGTGTGCTCCCTGGAGCGAGCTTTTCAGGCCGCATCACTTGAAGACCCGGATCGCGGGAGCGGGAGGCTCCCTGAGACCGCCCCCAAGAAGAAGAAGACATCGCCAGGCCCGACCCCTCAGGGTCTGCGCCTGCTCAGGGGGCACCTCCTTCTATCGCATAGGAAGGCGCACCCGGCGCCCTCCTCAAGCAGGGCTCGGGGGCTCCCTCCTAGAGGGTCACCGACCTTGCTAAGGTCATGAGGGAGGCGCTTGGGCACCACTTGGAGGCGTGTTTCAGAGCACGTTTCCCTCAGGAAGGAGCAAGGCAAGGAGGGCCAAACCCTTAGGAGTTCGTCAGTCAGATCACACAGGAGTTGCAGGAGTCAAGAGTCATGAGTGGTAGCCGCCGCTTACCCGCCGCAGCTCCCCATCCAGGCGAGGATGGTGGGCTGCGCGTCTGCATCGACATCCCAGGGCTCAACCGAGCCGCCTCTCGGGAGCGCTTATGGCCCTCGCGTGTGGGGCGCTGCGAAGGCCAACCCCACAGCTACGTTCGCATGCCCTACGGCTTGCCGAACATGGCTGCTGTGCGCCAGTGCCTTATGAGGAGCATCCTGGAGGCTCAGGAGGCCAGGCGTTCCGCAGTCCTGGCGGAGATGGAGATGGTTCGCGAGGAGCCACCAGCGCCTCCGGAGCCTCCCGAGGCCCCTGGGCCTGGGGGCTCATGAAGATCGGCTTCCACAGCCCACGACGTCTGCTACTTCAGCACCCCTTTCATCTTCAACGCTACCAGGTGACATCCTTCAAGTTTCGTTTCTAGCTGGGAGCGCCCCCAGGGCTGCATTATTCCCAGGCCGCGTGGGTCCATCCCTGCGACATGTATCCCCTTTTACTTTATGTTCCTAGCGGCATGTACCCCTCTTGCATTTATTTTCGGGCCATGCATTCGACCCATCATGCTTGTTATTTGATGCCTGTCTGCGGCACCTCTTCTTCCTTCATGTC
>NC_057807.1:86269872-86277983 GCF_018294505.1 Triticum aestivum
ATTTCTTTAAGTTGAAGTGGAGTTTTGGCCCAAGTTTAACAATCACAATACATATCAAGCAAGCATGCAAAGAGTATATGAGCAGCGGAAAGTAAGGCATGCAATTTGCAAGAATGTAAAGGGATGGGATTGGAGTGTGCAAACGCAATTGGAGACACAGATGTTTTTGTCGTGGTTTCGGTAGGTGGTGCTATCGTACATCCACGTTGATGGAGACTTCAACCCATGAAGGGTAATGGCTACGCGAGTCCACGGAGGGCTCCACCCACGAAGGGTTCACGAAGAAGCAACCTTGTCTATCCCACCATGGCCGTCGCCCACGAAGGACTTGCCTCACTAGGGTAGATCTTCACGAAGTGGGCGATCTCCTTGCCCTTACAAACTCCTTGGTTCAACTCCACAATCTTGTCAGAGGCCCCCAAGTGACACCTAGCCAATCTAGGAGTCACCACTCTCCAAGAAGTAACAAATGGTGTGTTGATGATGAACTCCTTGCTCTTGTGCTTCAAATGATAGTCTCCCCAACAATCAACTCTCTCTCTCACAGGATTTGGATTTGGTGGAAAGAAGATTTGAGTGGAAAGCAACTTGGGGAAGGCTAGAGATCAATATTCATATGGTAGGAATGGAATATCTTGGTCTCAACACAAGAGTAGGTGGTTTTCTCCCAGAAAATGTATGTTGGAAGTGTAGGCATGTTCTGATGGCTCTCTCTTCGAATGAAGAGTGGGTGGAGGGGTATATATAGCCCCCACACAAAATCTAACCGTTACACACAACTTGCCAATCTCGGTGGGACCGAATCGTGAAACTCGGTCAGACCGATTTAGCAAATCATGTGACCATTAGGATTTTCGGTGGGACCGACATGCAACTCGGTAGGACCAATATGGTAATAAGCTAACCGGAGAGTTGATCAGGCAAACTCGGTGGGACCGATTCGCTCATCTCGGTTGGACCAAAATGTTACAAAGAGGAACAGAGAGTTTGCATTGTAATCTCGGTAGGACCGATTACGCAAACTCGATGTAACTGATTTTGGTAATGGATACATACAGAGATATTACAATCCCTTCTCGGTGAGACCGAGATCCCCATCAGTGAGACCGATTTTCCTAGGGTTTGTGGCGGTGGCTATGACATCTGAACTTGGTGGCGCCGGATAGAAAGAATCGGTGGGGCCGAGTTGGACTTTTGGTTTAGGTCATATGTGGATGTGAGAAGGTAGTTGAGGGCTTTGGAGCATATCACTAAGCATTTTGAGCAATAGCCTCATTAAGCAACACCTCATCCTCTCTTGATAGTATTGGCTTTTCCTATTGACTCAATGTGATCTTGGATCACTAAAATAGAAAACGTTGAGTCTTGTGCTTGGAGCTTGAGCGAATCCTTTGTCCTTAGCATCTTGAAGGGGTTCCACATCCTCTAGTCCATGCCACTTCATTGTTGAACTTATCCGAAACATACTAGGTAAAAGTATTCGTCCAACAAGAGATATGTTGACATAAATTACCAAAATCACCCAGGGAGCACTTGTGCTTTCACTACTGCCACCCTTTAACGGTCTCCATGAAGGTACCTTTGGGCCATGAGATGTTGGGCATCTTGCTCACCATAGCACCTCCGCACTCTGCATGTTGACCACCCACCACCCTCGGCCTCACATTGAAGATCTTTAACCACAATCCGAAGTGGGGTGGGATGCGGAGGAAGGCCTTGCACACGACAATGAATGCCGAGATGTTGAGGAAGGAGTTGGGGGCCAGATCGTGGAAATCCAGCCCGTAGTAGAACATGAGCCCGCAGACGAATGGGTGGAGAGGGAATCCCAATCCGCTGACTAATTGGGGGATGAATACCACCCTCTCATGGGGCTCCGGGGTGGGGATGATCTGCCCCTTTGCTGGAAGCCGACGGACGATTTCCTGGGCTAAGTACCCAGCCTCTCGGAGCTTGGTGATGTCCTTCTCCTTGACGGAGGAGCCCATCCACTTGCCCTGCGCTCTAGATCCGGACATGGCCGGAGTGCTTTTTTGAGGTGGAGAGGATGAGAGTTTGGGCGCTGGAGATCGAGAATGGGGTGGCAGAGAGAAAGAAGGCATGGGTGAAAGGGTGAATCCTTATCTCCTTATAAAGGCTAAAAACCGGTTCGAAATAATGACCGGGCAGCGACGTGATGTCACACTACAAAAGGTGTCAGTAGATTGGACTTGTGAAATATTATACTCTCTGCGGGTGTGTGTGGTACTTGTTTCGGAGAACCGGACATGTTTTTGTGTTCGAAGGCTGTTTTGGAGTATCCGGAGGAGGAACATGCCTTGCAATGCCGAAGACAATCTACGCGCCGGACACATCGTCATTGAAGCCTGGTTCAGCGGCTACTGAAGGAGTCCTGGATTAAGGGGTCCTCGGGCATCTGGACTATGTAACATTGGCCGGACTAATGGGCTATAAAGATACAAGACAAAAGATTTCTTTCCATGTCCGGATGGGACTCCCCTGTGCGTGGATGGCAAGCTTGGCATTCGGATATGTAGATTCCTTTCTTTGTAAACCGAATCTATACAACCCTAGGCCCCTTCGGTGTCTATATAAACCGGAGGGTTTAGTCCGTAGAGGCAATCACAATCATACATGCTAGACATCTAGGGTATAGCCATTATGATCTCATGGTAGATCAACTCTTGTAATCCTCATATTCATCAAGATTAGGAAGTAGGGTATTACCTCCATCAAGAGGGCCCGAACCTAGGTAAAAATCGTGTCCCCCATCTACTGTTACCATCGACTTTAGATGCATAGTTAGGGACCCCCTACCCGAGATCTGCCGGTTTTGACACCGGCAACCGTCCATCCTTCGACCTCTTCAGGAACACTTCAATATTGAACCGTGGGTGCACTACTAGGGAAAAGCCTATACACAGAATCTTAGCAGCAACGCGGATCAAAAAGGAGCGCTGCTGCTAATTAGTAGTAGCGCGTGTGCGGGAAACTCGCTGCTGATAAGTTTTTAGCAGTAGCGCGCTCGGTGTAAACCGCGCTGCTACAAATATTGACCGTCGGTGTTCACCTAACTCCATTTAGCAGTAGCGCGGTGGCGCGAACCACGCTACTGCTACGACTGTAGTAGGAGCGCGCTTTTTCTGAGATCGCTGCTGCTAAATTTCAAATTGGCACACTTTTTTGAGATCCCTGTTAGCAGTAGCACCGTCGCCCAAAGCGCGCTACTGCTAATTCCTTAGCAGCAGCGCGTTTTTTCTGAGATCCCTGTTAGCAGTAGCACCGTCGCCCAAAGCGCGCTACTGCTAATTCCTTAGCAGCAGCGCGTTTTAGCTCCCGCGCTACTGCTAACCCGCACCAACCCACCACCTTTCCCCACCCGTCCCTCCCCTCCCCCCTCCTCTCTTCCCTTCCCCCTACCTCCCCCATATGCTCCCACTCTCACTCTTCTTCTTCCTCAATACTTCTCCCCCATTACTCTCTCTCTTCTATCCACCTTTCTCTTTCTTCATTACTCCTACCTAACTACACCACCTCCATTAATGCATCTCCTTTCTCTTTTTCCTTTCCCCTCCACTAGTTGAAGTTGTCTCCTCCCAAATTAGGTAGCTAGGTAGATGTAGGATTTAGTTAAGTGACCTATTTGACCCCTAACTAGATCTATCTTTGTCAAGAAGAGCTTTGTGCACTTTTGATCTCCCTACAACAACATCATCTCCACCGTGTGCTCGATCTCGATCGAAATAGAGGTGATGAAAATTTCATGCTTTTGCAAAATGGAAATATGTTTATGTGTGTGTGATATGTTTGTGGAAATTGTGTGTGTGGCATGAGTTGACGCCAAATTGTGCTTTTGAGTTGCCTATGTTTTGCCGAAATGTCGATTTATTTCCGTTTCGGCGAATTCCGGGCAAACTCTAGATCCATATATGTCCTATTTTTAGGGAAGGTCATGCCAAATTTTTGTATGACTTTGATGCATGCATGCATTTTTATAATCAATTTGTTTATTATTACCATGCAGAGTTGACGATGGTCAGTGGAACGATGGTGGACAGGTGGTTGCGGTCGGTGGTGCAGGACATGAAAGAAAATAACTGGACAGAGGTTTTATGTCCGTGTCGAAAATGCAAAGGAATAGTTTGGCTCGACCCCCATGACAATGGTCGTGTTGAAGTGCACCTGCTCATGACTGGTTTCATGGATGGCTATACTCGGTGGATAATTGAAGATGAGGATGACGATGTTGAGGATGCCGACGGGGCAGGCAATGATGACACGGGGCAAGACGAAGAGATGATCGATAATGGTGGCGGGGAAGAGGCCGGACATGGTGGCGGAGAAGGGGCCGGACATGGCGGAGGAGAAGGGGCCGGACATGGCGGCGGAAAGAACGACATGGACTCCACGCAGTAGAGTTCGTCGGTACTAAGTTCAATCGTGCGGGACCCTCATGTTCAAGCATTGCTTCGCAAGGAGACAAGTACTGAGAGAGCTGCTTCTAGAGAGGAGGCTAAGCTGGAGGAACTAGTGGTAGACTCGAACACTCCATTGTATGATGGTTGCAATCCTGAGGTGACCCGCTTGAGTTTCACGCTCCAACTCCTGAAGACAAAGGCTAAAAACAAATGGACCGACACTAGCCTCGATGAGCATCTCAAGTACCTAAAGGATGTTCTTCACGCGGGTAATCTATATCCTACTAGTGTTGATGAGGCCAAGAAGATCGTGAGCCCTCTTGATCTGCCACACGTTAGATACCATGCATGCATCAACGATTGCATAATTTATCGGAAGGAGCACGCAGAAAAAACAAGTTGTCCGGTGTGCAATGCTTCTCGATACAAGAAGGCCGGGAAGAAATGTCCCCAGAATGTTGTATGGTACTTACCGATCACTCCCCGTCTCCAGAGGTATTTTGTAGATCCCAAGGAAGCAAAGCTAATGCGCTGGCACGCGGAGAGGAAGAAGCCCGACGATGGAGATGATCCGAAATTGAGACACGTGAAGGATGGAAGCCAGTGGAGAGCGTTGAACAGCTTCTATCGGTATTTTGAATGTGATGCAAGGAACATCGTGCTCGGCGCGTGTACCGATGGCATGAATCCGTTTGGCAACCAGAACACCAACCTTAGCACATGGCCCGTGTTTGTATGGATGTACAACCTCCCCCTAGTTGTGCATGAAATCGAAGTACATTCACATGAGCATGCTTATTCAAGGGCCGAAACAACCAGGAAATAATATTAATTTGTATCTGGGGCTACTTCAAGAGGAGTTAGACACGTTATGGAAAACATCGGCCAAGACATGGGACGCCAGCAAAGGTGAGTATTTCAACATGAGAGCCGCGCTGATCACGACAGTGCAGGACTATCTCGGTTACGGATATGTGGCAGGCCAGGTGTGCCATGGATATTGCGGATGCACGCGGTGCATGGATGATACGACGTCTCAGCAGCTAACGTCAAGGAAAGATGGTGGGTCTAGGAAAATCGTGTACATGGGGCATCGAAGATGGCTTGAACAGGACGACCCATGGAGAAACCGTGGAGATCTATTCAATGGTCACGCTGAGCATCGAGGACCTCCACGTAAGTGGAGCGGTGCCGAAATCAATGAGCTGTTGAAAAATTGGAAGGAGCGCCCCGCGCCGGTAAAGACGATGAGAAAGGCGCCGGAGCCGCTGCTGAAGGTATGGAAGACGAGGTCTGTGTTTTGGGACTTGGAGTACTGGCACAAACTCGATACACCTCATTGCCTTGATCAAATGCATATCTGTAAGAATGTCCTTGAGAGCTTGCTCGCAACACTGATGAACATGCCAGTAAGACCAAGGATGGGCCGAAGGCAAGAAAAGACTTGCAAGATGTGAAAATCAGGGAAGATCTGCACATGCCGCCCCGTAAAATGTTAGACGAGACAGAGATGGAGATAGAGGCACGGGAGAAGAAGGGCAAGAAAATAAAGAAAGAGGATTATTGCCCCCCTTCTTGCTTCACCTTAAGTCAGGCTAAGATCAATCAATTCTTTAAGTGCCTTACCGGAGTCAAAGTTAGTTCCGGTTACTGTGGCAAGATAAGCAGATATCTAGACACAGACAAGAAAAGGTTCAGCGGGATGAAGTCTCACGACTGTCATGTGATGATGATGCAGATACTACCTGTTGCCCTTAGAGGGATAATGGACAAGCACGTCCGTGACACACTTATTGGTCTCTGCAACTTTTTCGACGTCATCTCTCGAAAGTCGAGCAGTGTGAAGCAGCTCCAAAGGCTACAAGAAGAGATCGTTGTGATACTGAATGAGCTTGAGATGTACCTCCCGCCCGCGTTCTTTGATGTGATGGTGCATCTGTGTGTCCATATTGTGGATGACATAATAGACCTGGGGCCGGCATTCCTGCACAACATGATGTCGTTTGAGAGGATGAATGGGATTATCAAAGGATTCGTTCGTAACATGTCCCGTCCGGATGGAAGCATCGTCCAGGGCTATTTGGCACAAGAGTGCATCTCTTTCTGTGAGAATTTTCTATATGGCGCAGACCAGCCGCCTGGTGTTAGTGTTGGTTTGCCCGTTAACAAGCATGATGGGAGGCTCGAAGGAGATGGTCACTCCAACGGTCGCAGGGAACTGCACGTGGCATACTCAGATCGATGCAGCGACTTTGACAGAGCAAACTTGGTAGTGCTACAACACCTAGACGAGGTAGATCCTTTCGTGGCACTGCACAAAGAAATTATCGCAAAGAAGTATCATGACCGGGGGGTATGCAGGACGGACGCCGAAGTTACTAGAGAGCACAACTCCACTTTCCTGCATTGGTTCAAAGAGCATATTATTGCTAATTCCCCGGAGGAGGGCTCTAAGGACGGATTGCTCATATACACCTTAGCACATGGCCCCTCGCCCAACCTCGTAACCTATCAAGCATATGATATCAACGGATACACGTTCTACACGGAGGCCAAAGATATGGACAGTGATGATCAGAACTCAGGGGTGACGATGGAATGCATGACCGGCAGTGACAACGACGCAACTAAACGATTTTATGGAAGGTTCGAGGAGATCTGGGAGCTTGACTACTCTGGACTGCACAACACGACGATGTTCCGTGTCAGATGGGCTAAGAATGTCGAAAGAGAAAGCCGGATTTTCACTGCCATAACTATACCCGACGCCAAGAGCGCTACCGTGAACGATATCACAAAAAACGAGCCATGGGTACACGCTAAGCACGTGACACAATGCTTCTTCATAACTGACCCACGCAATCCCAGCCGTGTTGTCGTGAGGAGAGGCAAAAGGAACATCATTGGAATGGATGGAGTCGCTAACGAGGAAGACTATGATCAGTACGGCAACCCAATGAGGGAAGATGACGATGATGATGAAGTGTACGTCAAAAGAAGAATCAATACTACATTACCTTAGAAAAATAGTACTCCATGGAAAAGGCAAAGTCACAATGAGGGGCTCAATTATTCTTCAACGAACAAGAAGGGAAAGAAGCTGACTCAAAAACGAAAACGTCAGCACTGAGGAAACGTATGTTATCGGTCAAATGATGTAATATATATATATATATATATATATATATATATATGTTCCTATTTTGTATACACACTTAGTCATTATTATGCATGGGTCCAATGATGTGTAATATATATGTTCCTATTTTGCGTACATATTTAACCGTCAAATGATGCAATATATATCGCCCTCCCTTCGTTCACTGCCCCCGGGAAATAAAAGTGGGATAAAATAAAGGAAAAGAAAAAGGAAAACTGGCAGTAGCGAAGGTAGTAGCAGCACATTTTGCCTAAACCGCTACAGCTACTGAAGTTAGTAGGAGCAAATTTCGTATAAAGCGCTACAACTACTGAAGGTAGTAGCAGCGCGTTTTGTCCAAGTGCGCTACTGCTACGTCCACTTAACCAAAAATTCTCACTCGCCCTGCTTCATCCCGCCTTTTCCCCCCAAATCCCCACTCTCTCTTCCCCCGTCGCACGGCCGTGCCCGACCCGGCCCCGGCGCTCGCCCCCGACTCTGGCGCCGGTGCTAGCCCCCGACCCCGGTGCTCGCCCCCGACCCGGCCGTTGCCC
>NC_057807.1:86278181-86314511 GCF_018294505.1 Triticum aestivum
GCGCCGGCGCTCGCCCCCGACCGCGGCGCGCTCGCCCCCGACCCGTCGGCCCTCGCCTCCCTCCTCTCCCCTCCCGGCCGTCGTCGAGCCTGCCTCCTCACCCCTGCACCCTCTGTAAACCCCCCTCTCTCTGTGCTAGGGTTCTTCGGTTAATTTACTTAGGTTTTAGTTAGGGCAGTATGTTAATTAGGTTATATATTTAGTTATGAATTTAGCTAGGTTTCAAAATTAGCTGAATTTATATGCAAATTTGAACTGGACATGTGATATGTGCATATGTCATGTTTTGGACATGTCATGTTTGGAAAATGATCCAAGTGGCCTATGTTACGCCGGAATGTTGATTCATTTCCGTTCGGTGAATTTCAGGCGCTCGATATGTCCATTTTTTAGCAAAGGTCATGCCGAAATTTCCCGTGAATAAAGGCATGATTTGTGCTACATAGTTAGCATATCGAGTGCTGGCACATATATTTCTTTTTATGTCATTTCTCATTTATTCATACTTTTAGAAATAAATGAGGACTCTTAATCATAGGAAACATGTCAAACAACGAAGAAACCGGGCCTTCTGACCAAGATGCAGACGAGATGGATTATGAGGGTGAACAAGAGTACCTCGACTATTTGACTGCTAAGCAAGGTTTGCAGGTCGGCCTCGATGATGGTACTGACGCCGACATCGACACCGACGGTGCCGGCACCGGTGGCGGCACCAAGACCGGTGGGGAAGGTACCGGCGGGGAAGGTACTGGCCCCGATGCCGCTACCGAAAAGAGAAAGCATAAGAAGTAGAGGATACGAAAACCTAACAAACTAGGGATTGGACGACTTGTGATCACAAAGATGGCACCTGGCAAGTTTGAGCCGTTAGAGCCGAAAGAACCTCTCAAGTGCTATGGGAACCAAGTAGGATGCATCCTACGGGAATGCGCGAGCATCAAAGACGATGACTTAAGGAGTAAAGAACATTTGACGCAGTTGCTCCTAACGAAGTTGCACAAGAGATTCAAGTTCCCCGACCGGGATGATAACATAGAACAACCGTGGGATGATCCGAAGATGAAAAGATTAACAATCACGCCATGGGCATGTTCAACAATGATTTGGCCTCCTGGAAAGGGAGGGTGAAACGAGCTATTGAGGCTGATGAACCCCTGTCCAAGATTCTGGAGGAAAATCCGACACTTACGAAAGAGGAGTTCGAAAAGTTCAAGGACACTTGCTCTACCAAGGCAGCCAAGGCTAAGGCTGCGAAATTCAGGAGCCTTCAGCAAAGGAACACGGGGAAGCATCGCCTTGGAAGCCGTGGCTACCTTGGTAAAAGGCCCATTGGGATAAGGAGGACGCGGAACGTGAAGCCGCGGGTCTCCCAGACCCCTTCGCGAAGTTCACCAACCCCTTGGAGCATGACTTCATCAGGACCCGCTACAAGTGGGACAAGGAGAAAAAGGTTTTTTACACGGACAAGATCACGAGGAAATTGATTAGACTACTGGAGAAGCAACACCAGCTTGCAGCCGAAAGCCCTACTTCTCCGATGAGGCCCAAGTGGGACACCCCTCTCAACCGGGCCTTGAACGAACTTAAGGGACTCCCTTTGGACCAGCGGCTGCAATATGGTCGTGTGCACGACGCTGGAGACGGCGCCACGTGGAAGGTGTTTTACAACGAGGGCCCAGAGGCCAAGAAGCAGAAAAAGAAGTTTAGTCAGGCGGACATCGACGTGAAGGTTAAGCTTGCGGTCGAGAAAAAAGCAGCTGAGGACGCGAAAAAAGCAGCCGAGGACAAATATGAGTTGCTACAATGCAGCTGTAACTGCCTGCAGAAATGATTTTGCTACTAACTTGGTTCCACTTATCATCAACTGGGCAATGGAAAATCCAGACAACACGGTACATGATTTCCCGTTGCCTAGTTTCGTTGGGAGCAACTCCATGAACAACAACACCATCGCACCATCACTTGCTCACGCAATCGGGCCTCCTCTCGCAGCCGCTCCCGCTCATAGCAGCCCGTCCCCAGTCTTAGGCGTGCTAGGTGGGCCTTCGTCTTTGGCTGAGCTCGACGCCGTCACGGTAATTACATGTTGCACCAACATATATATATATATATATATATATATATAATATTCCATTTTTGTTGCCTTTCGGTTGTTTTACGCCACAGACATATGTGTTTGCAGGAGAAAGAAACCCCGTGCACCCTACTCTAGGCCAGAAGGTGGACGTGGAAAGGGGATGATAATGGACCCCTCTCAACACACGTTCCACAACCAGCCGATCCCCGCTGGGCACTTCAGGGTTAGCTTGACCAGTGTGAAATCGGGGCACGAGGATTTGCCTCCTCCAGTACAGCATGTGGGAGTGGACGATGAGACCCCGCCGTGGGTTGGAAGCTGCAAGAATTGGGTGCTGCTATGGCCGAAGAATCTTATTCGTCTGGAGCCGGCCGAGAGCACACCAATAACTACCACACATCAACAAGCATGTGCGGAGACCACCAACCCGCCTACACAATTACCATCTCCTGTAGTGCCGGGTGAGAGCGGCGGACGACATGATGAAGGGGGTGCAATAGTACTGGCTGATGTAATTTCTCCTATAGAACAGAGAATGGATGATGAGACGGAGGTCGACCCTATGGATTACCTCAATACAAACGCGTATGACTGTGACATAGATATGATGAGTCAACCATATGACGAATCGGGCTATCAGCTTGCTAATGAGGATATGGATGATATGCCTGGGCAGGGTCATAGCATGGATTGCAAAAAGTCTCTCTTCATGAAATCCTCACAGGACACGCCTGAAGATGCCGCCTCAACACATGCTCAACTAGCCGGGCGCGAGGGCCGTACAGTACTTAGCCCGGGAACACTAGGGCAGGGGTTAAGGAAGGGTCTGGAAGGTGTGCCCAAGAAAAAGGAGAGGAAGAGATCGGGGAAGGTAACTGCCTCCAAACAAGCCAGAGCACATAGCAGCTAGACGATGCATTCTGAAGAGCGTGTACCCATGAAAGGTGTGGTCATGTTCCATCTCACGGGCGAGCCGATGCTACTGCCGAAACCGCTAGAGGCACTATCAGGGGATCTCAGGAGACTGCACGGCCATGTGCTGTCGACTGAGAAAAGCCTACTAGCCTCAAACGATCCAAGATATCCGACATACGCGGCTCGTGTGCCTGAGGGGAAGTGCTACGTCGGCACACGGCCCGCGGAGGTGTTCTTTTGCGGTTTGACCATATCTTTGAGATGTTTCTAACAAGGCGGCTTGATTTTACTATCGTCCACCTTTTTGCGCTACATATGAGCTCCGTCATGAAGAGTGAAGAAGTCTCGCAAATCTGTGTGGTGGATCCGTACTACAAGCACGAGTCTTTCTTGAGTCTCGGTGACTTTGAGCGTGAAACTGCTAGGGAGTACCTCCAAAACTTCATGGTACAGAATAAGGACCAAGAAATTGTCCTCGTGCCTTATCATCCAAAGTAAGTCTGTTCCGGACAACCCTTTCGTACATTTCAATCATTCCTTCTCTCTCATATGGGCAATAATTTGAGGTGTCTTTTCCCCGCAGCAACGGGCGCGCCGTCCTTATCGTTCTTTACCCGCAAGTCTCCCACGCCGTGTATTTTGACCCTTCTAGAGACTACGAGAAAAAATACTACACCCACATAATGAATATTCTAGATGATGCTCTCCAAGGCTTCAGCTTTAGAGGTGGCCACGTGCAGATCAAGAAACAAAGGAACAAGAAGATGGGTTTCACGCATAAAACTAACTTCTCCTGCATCCATGTCCCAAAACCATGCAAGAAGGATGGATTCTACATCGTCCATCTCATGATTCAGTTCAACACGGATCACCAAAAGCTTCGCATTAACAGCAGAAATGATGATCATATCCACAAGTGGCTAGAATCTCATGGAGAAGCAGATTATAAACTTAGAGATGACTTCTTTCGCATCCAAAGCGACATTGCGACGATCATCATGAAATAAGTCGTCGATGAGAAGGGGATGTTCCACCACGGCTCTATATCGCGAGCTGACGTCCGAACTCACATAGGCATGCAACGTCTAGACCTCACGCCGTTCAAGAAGCTAGGGTTCATCCTCGATGATATGGAAGGATGGAACTTCTAGTGATTTATGATGCTGATGATGATGATATGTGTCGGTTGAACTTGTATACTTTTTGTAGCAATGAAACTTTGTTATGTCCACGGTCGCTGCCGAACTTGCGTAACGCTACTTTGTTAGTTTGCGTACGATGACCTGCGTACCTCTAGTTAATTAATTTGCATACTGTATGTTGCATCTAGTTGCTAACCCTTTCTTTTTCGGTGTTGCTCTAGTATATTTTGTTGCATATATATGATTGTACATCCTCTTCATGAACATTTATCTCTAACAGGTACCTAGTTTCTTGATGGCGAGATGGAATTGCTATGTCGTGTACAAAGGGAAGGTTCCGGGGGTGTACAACGAGTGGCATGAGTGTCAGGCGCAAGTGAATGGGTTCATGGGCGCCAGCCATAAAGGCTTCAAAAGCAGACAAGAAGGAGAAGCTAGTTACTTGAGGTTCACGCTAGCGCGAGAGAGGACTCGTAACCGCCACCTCATGTACTGCATAGTTCCGCTCTCACTCATAGTGATAACACTTCTTGCGTATACCTTTGTTTAGATGGATGACGTTGTTGTAGTTGCAAGTATTTGAGACTTGCATGTATCACTATTTTCGAGATGATGACAAGATATCACCTTGTGTTGGATGATGATTATGATGAGACTATTTGTATGTACATGCTATGATTACATTTGTGGTCTCGCAGGCATTTGTATGTGTATCATGATGACATTTCTATGTGCTAAAGATTCTTATATAAAGCATGTTCAAATATAAAACAAATATGACAAAAAAAACTACATAAATTAGCAGTAGCGAGTGTATAAAAGTTAGCAGCAGCGCCGTGATAGCAGTAGCGCGTCCAGGCAAAGCGCGCTAGAGCTACTAGGAGTAGCGAGCTTCCGCTAACAACGTTGCTACTACACTTGTGTAGCAGTAGCGTCGGTGAGCACGCGCTACTGCTATGTGTTAGCTGTTGCGCGTTATTAGTAGCGCCTATCCCCGCGCTAGTGATACATCTAAAACCCGCCCTGCTGCTAGCCTTTTCCCTAGTAGTGGTGTTGTATGAAAACTTTCCTCGCCTCCTGACCACGGACGTGGTTTGAGAGGTAATCATCAGTGAAGCTCGAAAATAAGGATGTGCATAAATATCTTCTCTATATTGGAAATGGGGCAAAGGAATACAAAAAGGCAAGGTATAATAGTTAGTACCATCTTGTAAACCTCAGTGCTTCCCCTTGTTTCCCTGCTATACATATAAGGTAGCTAGTCATCAGGTTAAGTAAGGGTTCTCTTGCTATCAGTAAAATATGTTGATGAAAAATAAGCACATTGCACATTCATCAGATTAATTCAAGCCACATGGAAAACCCATTTATCCAAACCAAGCATGATTAAGAACTAGGAAATATATCACTTGTATATGTTTCTCATGTTTTAAGTGCAGCCAAATTCAATTTATTCCTCACATGGTATACAATAAGAGAATGCAGCCACAACAATTGAACATCGCATTGCAGAATTGAACCAAGCAGTTAACTGAACACCACAACAAATGAACCAAACATTAACTCAGCACCACATTGCACAATATAACATACTCCTAATAGAATATCAGGCAGTTAACGAAACAAAGCATGCTTAACAACTTGGAAATATAGCAATTGTATTTGTTTCTCATGCATTTAGTACAGCCAAATTCAATTTTCCTCACATGGTATACAATAACAGAATGCAGCCACAACAATTCAACATCGCATTGCAGAATTGAACCAAGCAGTTAACTAAACACCACAACAAATGAACCAAATGTTAACTGAGCACCACATTGCACACTATAACATACTCCTAATAGAAAATCAGATAGTTAATGAAACAAAACATGCTTAACAACTTGGAAATATAGCAATTGTATTTATTTGTCATGTATTTAGTACATCCAAATTTGATTTATTCCTCACATGGTATGATAACAGAATGCAGCCACAACAATTGAACATCGCGTTGCAGAATTGAACCAAGCAGTTAACTAAACACCACAACAAGTGAAACAAACAGAACAAATGAACCAAGCAGTTAACTAAACACCAATTGAACAATATAACATACTCCTAATAGAATACCAGACAGTTAACCAAACCAAGCATGCTTAACAACTTGGTAATATTGCACCCGGAAGAATTGAACATCACATTTGTAGAATTGAACCAAACAGTTAATTGAACACCACATTGCATGACATATAGAACATATACACTATAGCAGAAGATTGCATGGTAAAAGTAGATAGCACAATTCACTAGAATTTGTTAAGGAAAGGCAGTATCTAGCAAACTGAACATGGGTCCTTATAGTGAGCTAATAAGACAAGCTACTCCTCATTGTCGGAGATATCGATGACGATTGGCTACTTGGACATGGAAGAGGGCGAGGCCTCCGCATCATGGGTGCCCTCGTTGTAGTGGTGACTTGCTTGAGCCACTCCGGGCACCAACCTGCTGGCTCTTGAGATGAGGTAAGCATGTGCACGCCGAGAAAACACCTCGTAATCTTTGTTGAAGGCACCAACAGTGGCCTCGAGAAAACGCCACGAACTGTCATTTAAAATAGCCAACTGTGTCACGGCGTCGGCGCACAAGGCGTCAATGGTGGCCTCGACGGCGAGGTGCTCCTCCAAGATCTGGGGGTCGGCACGAATGGCAGCCATTGCGACCTCTGTCAGGTGGTAGGTGCGACATATGCCAACGAGTGGCTTATCATTGTGGGAGCCAGTAAGACATCGCCGGTGCCTGGAAACCGAATAAGGCAAAGACATTCACGCCAGCGAATCTTACCCAGGTTCGGGGCTCTCCTAGGAGATAACACCCCTAGTTCTGCTCTGCGGGGTCTCCGCATGATCACTTGATCAAAACAAGTAGCTACAAGAGGCCCCTTGAGTTGTTTGCTAGAGGAAGAAGAAGGGCAAGGCTAGCTCTCCTCTTCTCTCTATGTGGTGTCTAAAACTCGAAGAGATCAATCCTTTGCATGGGTGCCCTGGGGGGTTTATATAGGACTACCCCCCAGGGGTACAATGGTAATCCGGCTGGATGTGCGTCCAGGCCGTCAGTGTCTGTAGTCGCCGGCTTCTTCGCCGGCCGATGGGGCCCGCCGACTGGTGGGTCCCGCCAGCTGCCAACCTCTTGGCCGATAGGCTGGGCCCACTGCCTAGGGGTCCTGTCGGCTGCTGGTTACTGTAGCCCTGCTCTTGGTGACGATGGCTTTGTCAGGGTAAGCATGGCTATAGTGTCGCCGCCTCGCGGGCTTTCACTGTAGCCTTACCCCATCTTATCCGCTTAATGGTGCACAAACTTTCAGGGTGGGGGCAGGCCAACTGCTGGGTGCCGGCCTCCCCCCAGGCCAACTGGCCAAGCTTGGCCGCCTTCTGGTATCTCTCTGGCAGGAGGGGCCCACCGCCTGCTGGCCGTGCTGACAGCCTGTCGTGGGTGATGTCATGGACAACATGGAAATAGTGCTGCGCCGGACGGGAAGTGGTCGCCCCGTACGGCGCACTATGGCCACGCTTGCTCTGGGATTCAGGGGTGGCAGGCTTCACTGTAGCCATGCCCCGTCTCATCGTTGTTATGTGGGTGCAAACTTTGAGGTTGTGAGCCAGGCCGCCTACTAGGAGTCGGCCCTCTGGTGGCCGGCTGCTAGGAGTCGGCCCTCTTCGAGAGAGCTCTTAGAGCCTTGCCGCCTTCCAGCAGCCGGCCGGTGGGACAGCCAGCCAGGAGAAGGTGGCCCTTCGTCTTGGATGTTTGAGGGCTCAGTCGACCCGATATTTTTTGAAGAGTCATGGGGAGCCGGTTAGGCTACCCATGGTCATTTACTCCGATAGTAGTCCTCGAAGCTGGTCGGGCTTCGCGGCTGAAAGGGGGACGAGAAGCCTGAGCAGCTTCCTATCTTGAAGAGCCAACATCTAGGAGCCAGCCTCAATTTGCCGCGCCGTCTGGAAATATTTTGGAGTATGAAGGCGGGAACCAGCTGGTGCACGCGGCGGGCGGCGGGCCGGCCGCCCGCCGTCTGCGCGCCACGTGGAACACTTTGGCTAGACCAGCCTGCCAGCCCACGCGCGCGACGGGACGTCGCTGCAGGCTGGGGCCCGCCACAACCACGACTCGGCCCACGCGCGGATCCTCTGTGGCTGAGGCGGACAGTTTGTATGCCAGCGACGGTAACCGCATGTTTTTAAGGCGTAATAATTGCGGGTCGTGGGGGAGTGGGCGCAGTTAATCGCATATACCCCACGTCCCGCCCCCTCGGCTTCGTCGCGCCGCGCCTAAAAGTAGGGGGAGGAGGGGAGCGGCATACACACGCGCGCTCGCCTCCCACTCCGCCATTTTCTTTTTCATCTTCTTCGCTGTCGCCGCTGCTGTTTGCCGCCGCGCCACTCCTCCGCCCATCTTGCTATGCCGCAGCTTCGCCGCTACGAGGTCGCATTCTCGCCATTGCCGCGCCTGCTCCGTCGACCCTTCGCCACCATGGCGAGCGCCGGAGCCTGGGACAGTTCCAACATCCACGAAGATCATATTGATTTCCTCCGCAAGACGCGGCGGCTGCCCAGTGAGGACTACGTGAGAGTCCGCCTCACGCTGGAGTGGGAGATCTCGCCGGCACCGGAGGAGGGCGAGCAGGTCATCTTCCAGTCGCATTGCCTGCGCGACCTCGGCCTGCCGGCAAGCGGCTTCTTCCGCGCCTTCCTCACTTCTACAACCTCCAGCCGCACCACCTCACCCCGAACACAGTTGTGCCGCTGTCCTCCTTCGTCACTCTGTGCAAAGGCTTCCTCGGTGTCCTCCCCACCCTCAATCTCTGGGGGGAGTTCTTCTACTCCAAGCTCGGCACAGTCGTCAAGAGCGTGCAGGCTTAATGCAGCGCCTTCGTCGCGGTGCGGAATTCGGCGGCCAACAACCCATTTACGCCCATCGCACTATTCCAATCGGTGAAGATGTGGCAACAATCCTACTTTACGTGAAGAGCATCTTCTCGGAGGGTGAATGGGTCAACCTGCCGGCTTACGTAGCCGGCCCGCCGACTGGGAAGCGCCCCAACTGGTCCTATCGGGCCAGGTCGCTGTCACCCTTCTGGAGCCGCTGCCATCGCGCGACTCCGGGTGTTGATCAAGTCGGAGGGCCTGACGGGGCCCGACTTGCTGACCGCCTTCGTGGCGCACCGGGTGCTCCCGCACCAGAGCCGCCCTCATATGATCTGTCAGATGAGCGGGCACCTTGACCCAAGCCGGCTGTGCACCAAGGAGATGCCTCACGCAGAGGTAGCTCACATGGTGAACTACCTTGCGAACTGCAAGCTCACGGATGAGTGGCGGTTTGGCAAGGAGCCGTATTCTTGCGCCGACCCCCTGCCTATGGTAAGTTTCTTTTTCTTCTCTTTTCTCTTCTATTGCCGAGTTCTGCTTGGCCGACTTGACCAATTGGCTTGTCTAACAGAGCCCCCTCCTCTAGCCGGCAGCCGGCGGCGCGGGGCCGGAGCGCCAATTCCTCCCCGACCGGGCGGAGAGCGATGTCGATGACCCCGACTTGGGGGCGGCCGCCCTGGACGATGACACCATGGGAGGAGGTGGCGAGGCAGGCGGCTCAGGGCTCGGAGCCAACCTCGAGGACTGGCCAAACGACGATGAGGGGGAAGTCGCCCCATGCCGCCAGCCAGCGCTCGACCAGCAGGGCACGAGCTCATCTGCCACACCAGCTGCTAGAGGCGGCGCGCAGAAGTGCCTGGCTGCATCGAACCTGTTCGGCAGCCGGCCGAAGAAGCCCAAGGGCTCGGCCGTGGCGACCAAGCGGGAAGATGCGGCCGTGAAGGCCAACCGCTTCTGCAAGGTGGTGAAGGAGCCACAGATGGTCTCTGCGTAAGTGCGGAGTCTCTCACGCATTCTTTCTTCCTTCTTGTCAATATTCTTTTGATTTTTCTTTGTCTTGTTTAACATAGAGCTCTGCTCTCTCTTGAGCGGTCTGCCGCCGCCTCTGTGGTTGGGTCGGCAGGCGGCTCCACCAGCGCCCACCGTGTGGACCCTCACGCCGAGCTTCAGGCGGTGATGGAGCGGAACGCGTGGGAGGCGCATGAGGTGGAGCAGCAGAGGGCGGCTGCCGCCAAGGTAGCGCAGGAGGCGGAGGAGGGGACGGTGAGGGCGCAGGCCGACGCGGCAGCCAACGCCTAGGCGGATGCTGCAGTCGCGGCGTAGGCAGAGGAAGCCTTGCACAACCAACCTCCATAGCTCGTCATGCCCCTCCACTTCGTGGCGCCTGAGATCCTGGTGGTGCCGCCAGAGGGAGCTGGTGGCGACCAGCCGGTGATAGAGAGGGAGGAGGGCGATGTCGTCGCCCCGGAGAAGGAGGCGGCTCCGCTAGCGCCGACTGTGGTAGACCAAGGCAGCCAACCCAGCGCGCCGCCCGTGCCACCAGCTGGAGGCGAGCCGGCTGCATGGGCGGACCTTGTGATCCGATCTCCGGCACACCAGCGCGCGGAGAAGGCGACTTCGGCGCCGAACCCGCAAAAGGCCGCGGGCTCATGCTCGTCGGCCCAGGAGCTGGAGACGGCAAGTGTTAGCTCGCCGGGGTGGACGCCGAGCGGCAGGACGGCCGTGCCGAACGCGGCGACGCAAGACGTCCGGACCCGGCTTCAGTCTCAGGGTGCCTTGCTGAAGCAATACAACCAAGAGTTCCTGGTGACCCGGTCAGCCATCCGGGTAAGCTTGTCGCGTTTTGCTTCTTATTCTTGAATTCTTTCGTGGGGTTGCGTCAGCGCACCCACTGAGTGTAGTCCCCGAGTTCCAAGTCGGCTGCTGAGCAGGCGGCTTGGAACTTCTTAGTAAACTCAAGTGCTAACTTGTTTTTTGCTTCGTTTGTCCCTTCGCAGGACTACCATAACCTCCGCACGGCCGCCTTCAACTCCCATACTCGGGAGCCGACTCAGAAGACCGCCGACTTGTCTGAGAGCCAGAGTAAGTGTTCCTTCTTCTATCTCTCGTGGGGGCGCGTCAGCGCACCCACTGGGTGTAGTCCCCGAGATTCAGGCCGACTGCTGAGCAATCGGGCCGGATCTTTTCTGACGACTTCTTTCTCATTGTTCTTTCTTCTTTGCAGTCTCTGCAGAGGCCAATGCTGACCTGCGACAACAACTGGGTGAGGCTCAGACCGCCCTGCGTGTCAAGGAGGCCGAGTGCAGCACCATGGCTCAGGAGTGTGACCGCCTGGCCAAGAAGCTGGCGACCAGGAGGAGAGCCACAAGGCAGCCCTGAAGGCGGTGAAGGACAGCGAGACCACCCTCCAAGCCGAGTACGAGACTGAGGTGGCGAACTGGGCCGAGTCGAGGCAGGCGCTGAATGATGGCAACGGCCATATTGAAGACATGGTTGACGGTAAGCTGCCTTCCTTTTTGTCCCTTTGTTTGCCGCCTATTGCTTGGTCCGACATCTGACTTTGTATTTTTTATTTTCTTCTTCGTGCAGAGTACTTCCCTGGCTACTCTGTTGCCGCCAGCCAAGTCATCGAGGCCCACCGCAACGTGTAGAGGCATGCTGGTGCTGAGATTGCGCCAGACGTTTGCCGGACGCTCGAGGAGTAGCTCTTGGCCATCCAAGCCTGTCTCCAGCCGGCTCACCGCATGCTCCGCCGCCTTAAGCGCATTGGAGCCCAGGTGCTGTCCGCCCTCTGGCCTGGCGAAGTGATTCCCCGCACCCCCAGTCGGACTGTCGACTGGCTGGAGGTGGCGGCTGGCCGCTTCGAGGCTTGGAAGGCTTCTGCAGCTCGGGCAGGCGCCAGGCGGGTGCTGGAGTTCGTCCAAGCATGGTATCCCGGGCTCGACTTGACCTAGCTGGCTACGTGGCGGCAGGAGGCTAATGAGGAGGTGGAGGTGGTGCGGGCGTCTATCATCCAGCGCGCCTCGGCGATCGCCGAGTACACCGACACCAGCGCCTTCGTCCCCGAGCTGAACGACGACGGTGTTGCTCTGCCGGAGGAGTGGTTCGGGCTGAACCTGGCGGACGGTGAAGACTCGATGGAGGAGATCGACTCCAGCAACGAGGGTGAAGAGGAGGAGGAGGGGGACGGTGAAGACGCCGCACCGGATGGTGGAGCAGCCGACCAGCCTCAGCTTGATCATGCCTCCAGCAATGAGGCACGCGCAAACACGTTGCCCGCCACTGGTGATGGTCAAGCCGGGACTCGCCAGCCGGCCACTCCTCCAGCCAGCGCAGCCGTCTCCACAGACCTGCCCAGCTCGCCCGTTGCACCCTTGGCCTGAGCCGCCATGTTTATCTTTGTCTTCCAGTGTGTTAGTCTTTGAACAATACTTGTTAAATTCGCACAGTTCCACCCACGGGGGGTTTATTCAGACTAAGTTGAATGCCGGCCCTTCAAAGGCCTTTTGTGTAAATATGATCTTGCATGTGTTCGACTTCTGACTGTGCTTGCTTTTCATATTTTTCGGCCGTTTCCTTTGCCGCCCTCCCTTTGTCGCCGCCTTCCCAGCCGGACAGCTGCTCTGCAGTTTGTGGCTGGGAAAGTACTTGGCCGTGTGGGAGGACAAGTACTTTAGCTTACTTAGATTGTAGCAAGGTGGGTGGGAAGCCGGCCATCCGGCTACTTAGCAGCCGGTCGGCAGGGTGGGGAGTCGGCTTGTGTTATGTAAGTCCATTGGTCCTTAGCCGTTTTTCGTGTGGGCATCTTTTCCTGCCTTTAGCTCTTGCCAGTCGAACAGTCGATTCTGCGAGTTGCGACTTCTAGCAAGAGAGGGCTTAGGTGCCGGCACACTACTTGTCTGACTGCAGGTGGTACTTAACATAATTCAAGGCGGCAAGTCCCCGGGCCGACTGGTCGAACCCGATGCCGGACAGAAGAGCAAATGTAGTGACACATTGATAGGCATGATATCCATCATATAGATAAAAGAGGGTAGTCCCCGAGTGCTCCTCGGGGAGCCCGATGTCTTGTACTTAATACAAAAGATAGCGTGGTACATACTGCATTTAACTGTAAAATCTTCGAAGGAGATTGGCGTTCCATGGTCGTTCCGACTCCTTGTCGGAATCATCTCTCTTGCGTGCCTCGGGCTTCTCTGTGTCGATCAGGTAGTAGGAGTCATTGCCCAAGGCCTTGCTGATGACGAATGGGCCTTCCCAAGGGGCTGAGAGCTTGTGCTGGCCGGCTGTTCGCTGGATCAGCCGGAGCACTAGATCGCCCTCTTGGAAAGATCTCAGCTTGACCTTCCGGTTGTGGTAACGGCGCAAACCTTGCTAGTAGATGGCGGACCAGCTGAGTGCCAACAACCGGCCCTCTTCCAGCAGGTCGACGCCATCTTCTCGTGCTTCCTTGGCCTCCGCTTCCATGTACATGGTGACCCGAGGTGAGTCGAACTCGATGTTAGTTGGGTTGACAGCCTCGGCACCATATACAAGGAAGAAGGGAGTGAAGCCGGTTGACTTGTTCGGGGTAGTAGGCAAGCTCCAGAGGACGGCCGGCAGCTCCTCGAGCCAGCAGCTGGCCGAGCTCTCCAATGGTACGACCAGTCGGGGCTTGATGCTGGACATGATGAGGCTGTTTGCTCGCTCAACTTGGCCATTTGACTGCGGATGGGAAACAGACGCTAAGTCCAGTCGGATGCCCTGTGTCGCGCAGAAACGTGCCAATGCTCCTTTGGCAAAATTCATGCCGTTGTCGATGATGATGTTGTGTGGTACGCCATACCGGGTGGTGATGTCTGTGATGAATGTCACAGCAGTCGGCCCATTCAACTTCTTGATTGGCTTTGCTTCAATCCACTTGGTGAACTTGTCTACGGCGACAAGCAGGTGTGTCATGCCGCCGCGTGCCATCTTGAATGGGCCCACCATATCCAGCCCCCAGATGGCAAAAGGCCAGGTGAGGGGGATGGTCTTGAGTGCGGAAGCCGGCAAGTGTTGCATGGAGATGAAAACTTGGCACCCTTTGCAGTGCTTGACCAATTCCTTTGCGTGTTCCAAAGCAGTCGGCCAGAAGAACCCATGGCCGAAAGCTTTGGCGATGAGTGATCTTCAGGCCGTGTGGTGGCCGCACTCGCCTTGGTGGATGTCCTTGAGGATGCAATGCCCTTCTCTGGCTCGACGCAGCGCTGGAAGACTCCAGTGATAGTGCGCCTAACGAGTTCTTTGTTCACTATTGTGTATGCTCCGGCTCAGCGTTGACCTTGTCTTGCCGAGATCTCGTCAGCCGGCAGCTCTCTGTTCACCAGAAAGTTGAGGATGGGCTGGGCCCATGATGGAGCTGTGACTTATTCTATTGCCAACACGGCTACTGTGACCAGGGTGGGTGAGTTGGGTGGTGAAGAGTTGGAGTCGGCCACCGCCTGCTATGTCATCGTAGTCCCCGGGCCGACTGCTGCAGTCCCCGGGCTGGGTTCTGAAGCCCCCGAGCTGGGTGCGGCTACAACAGTCCCCGAGCCACCTGTCGAAGTCCCCGAGCCACCCACCAGCTTCCCCAAGTCAGATCCGGCTGCATTAGGGTTAGGCGGCACGAAGATGGAATCTGATTCTAGAGACGGCTTGACAGATGGCTTGAGGAGGCGTTGGAGGGAGACGCCGGTTGTATAGCTTGTCGGGTGGAGCCGATTCGTGCCAGGGCATCTGCTTGCTCGTTGTCGGCCCGTGGTACATGGAGAAACTCGCACCCTTCAAAGTATCCACTAAGTTGCTGAACGAGGAAGCGGTAGCTCGCCATGTTTGCATCCTTGGTGTCCCAATCACCAGACGATTGTTGGATCACCAAGTCCGAGTCGCCATAGCACTGGATCCGGCGGATGCCGAGTTCCTTGGCCAGCCGGAGCCCATGTATGAGCGCCTCATACTTGGCCACATTGTTGGAGGCGGCAAAATGAATTGGCAACGTGTATATGAGCTTTTCACCCTTGGGAGAGGTGAGGACGATGCCGGCTCCCATGCTAGTGCGCATCTTGGATCCATCAAAGTGCATCCGCCAATGAGTGGAGTCGGGTGCTGGTGGCAGGTACTAGGTTTTGGCCCAGTCGACAAGGAAGTCGGCCAGCACTTGGGACTTGATAGCGGTGTGAGGCTGGTAGAAGATGGTGTAAGGAACCAGCGCAATGGTGTAACACCCACGATGCGGCTATATCTCCCATGTGTCGAAGCTCGACTTAGAGGCATAACCGCATGGTGGTTTTGTCGCAAGAACGGTCATCTTCACACAATCCCATGTAATGAACAAGAATGGGATAAAGAGTTGGCTTACAGTCGCCACTTCACACAATGAACATATAATTCATACATCATTCAGAGTACACACATAGTCCGACTACGGATGAAGCCAAAAGAAAAGAAGATAACCCAACTGCTAAATCCCCGATCGTCCCAACTGGGCTCCACTACTGATCAACATGAAACGAAACATAGCAACGACCAAGATCTTCGTTGAGCTCCCATCTGAGCTCAGTTGCATCACCTACACTGGTATCATCGGCGCCTCCAACTGTTGTGATAGTATTTGGTGAGTCACGAGAACTCAGCAATCTCAAAACCCGCGAGATCAAGACTATTTAAGATTATGGGTAGGAAGTGGTAATGAGGTGGAGTTGCAGCAAGCAGTAAGAAAATATGGTGGCTAACATACACAAAGAAGAGCGAGAAGAGAAGCAATGGAACGGTCGAGAAGCTAGAAGTGATCCTGAAACTACTTATGCACAATCATAACACAAAGACCGTGTTCACTTCCCGGACTCCGCTGAAAAGAGACCATCACGGCTACACACGCGGTTGATGAATTTTAATTAAGTCAAGTGTGAAGTTCTATACAACCAGATATTAACAAATTCCCAACTGCCACATAACCGCGGGCACGGCTCTCGAAAGTTTATACCATGCAGGGGTGTCCCAACTTAGCCCGTCACAAGCTCTCACGGTCAACAAAGGATATTCCTTCTCCCAGGAAGACCCGATCAGTCTCGGAATCCCGGTTACAAGACATTTCGACAATGGTAAAACAAGACCAGCAAGACCGCCCGAATGTGCCGACAAATCCCGTTAGGAGCTGCACATATCTCGTTCTCAGGGCACACCGGATAAGCTAAGCATACAGGTACCAACATAACCCAAGTTGCCAAGGGACGGTCCCGCACGGTGCTCTAGTTTGGACCAACACTCAGAGGAGCACTGGCCCGAGGGTAAAATAAAGATGACCCTTGAGTCTGCAGAACCCAAGGGAAAAAGGCTTAGGTGACAAATGGTAAAACCAAGGTTGGGCCTTGCTGGAGGAGTTTTATTCAAAGCGAACTGTCAAGGGGGTCCCATAAATCACCCAACCACGTAAGGAACGCAAAATCAAGGAACATAACACCGGTATGATGGAAACTAGGGCGGCAAGAGTGGAACAAAACACCAGGCATAAGGCCGAGCCTTCCACCCTTTACCAAGTATATAGGTGCATTAATTAAATAAGATATATTGTGATATCCCAACATAATCCTGTCCATCATGGAGCAATCTTCAACTTCACCTGCAACTAACAATGCTATAAGAGGGGCTGAGCAAAGCGGTAACATAGCAAAGCAACGATTTGCTAGGAAGTATGAAAAGGTTAGAGGCTGACATGGCAATATGGGAGGCATGGTAAACAAGTGATAGGTAGCACATCATAGCAATAGAACGAGGCAACTAGCAAGCAAAGATAGAAGTGATATCGAGGGTAATGGTCATCTTGCCTGAAATCACGCTAGGAAGAACGAATCCATGCAGAAGACAAACGGACGTAGTCGAACGAATCCTCACAACTCCGGAACGAGACTGAAGCTAACGAGAGAAGCAAACCGGAAAGAAGCAAACAACATGGTAAAAAACCATCACCTAAACATGGCATGGTGCACAATCAAGTATGATGCATGTCCGGTTTAATGAGGCATGGCATGGCAATATGCACAAACAACACTACAAGTTAAGTGGATCTCAATATGCTACGGGTTGCATATTGATGAAACACCACATCAATTATTTAGTTCGCTCTCGCTTATGTACCCAACAACATTAAATGTTTTTAAACATGGCAAGGGGTGAAGCATAATAAAACTACCTAGCTAGGCAAGTTTAAATGAGGTCAGAAACAACAAACGATAATTCCAGAAAATCCCCATATGTCATTTAGCAATTTTAAAGCAAGCAACAATTTTAAAAGTTTTAAATGTTGTTATCATGATGCGGATGAGATATGCAAGTTTTATGCATTTTTAATGAAAATGTTGACATGAGCATGTTATGAAGCATTTGGTCACCATGGCGGAACGAAACGGGTGCCATGGCAACGAATCCGAAAATGATGTCACAACAACATATCGGTTCCGGTAGCTCACGGAGATACCGGTGCAAAAGAAGTGGGCGTGAGTGTGTCTTGCAAGGATGGTGGAGTGCTCCCGGATTCCGGGTTCCCACGGGATGGCGGCATGGCAAATGAGGAACGTCCAAAGACCTCTCTCGGACACGGTGCATACACGAGAATCTCATACAACACACATGCATTCATTCGCGGGCGTCGTCTCGGGTTTATACCTTTGAAGCGTGCATTTTCGGAGCGGTTCGAGTCGTCGAGGGAAGTAGTGGTACTCGTGGGTCGTAGTGGAAGTAGTTGTACACGTTTCGTAGATGAACTTGGCGTAACCGTGCGGTAGTCGTACTTGGCGATGGTAGTGGTACATGTTGTCTTGTCGAATCCGAGCGACGGTAGTCGTACACGGTTCGTAGATGTTCAGGTCATCGGTAGAGGTACTTGTCGCATCTCTGAATGTAGTCGACCTTGGCGTATCCAAAGGGTTCTTGGTGAATCCACGTAGTCGTTCTTGGCGGTCCATGGGGTCGACGGTAATGGAACTTGACGCATCGCCGTGTGTAGTCGTACTTGGTGTCCTCGGGGCATCGGCTGTAGTCGTGGTAGTTGGCATGCATCAACTGTTGACCAACAGTGTACAGGAGGCAGAGAGATCTCTTGCGGTCTTGACGTCAACAGAGCTAGGCAGCGGAGAGCATGCACAACAGGGCACGACAACAATGGGTCGGCCAAAGGAGGCAGAGACCATGGCGCCATGGATGAGCGACGGCGACGGATCCGGGTCGGGGGAGGGCGGATCCGGCGGGGCACGACAAGCAGGGGCTTGATCCAGCCGGAGTCGGGACCAAGGCGAGCTCCGGCGACAGGGCTTGGCGGCGGGGCCGGCGCGAGGAGACGGGGCGGCGTCGGGCGCACAGGGCGAGGAGAAGCCGGGCTGACGGGAAGGTGCAGAGGCGATTTGCGGGCGAGCAGGGCGCCTCATCCTGGATGAAGCAGAGTACGCAGGGCACTGGCGGCAAGTCAACGCCGCGGGCGTCCGATAGCGGCGATGCTTGGCGTCAGGAAGTGCGAGGAAGGCCGGGACGACGAGGGTGCAAGAGAGGTCCGGGTAGAGGTCCTGTGGTGTGGCGCAAGGAAGGAGAGGTCGGCGTGGTGCGGCTGGCCTGCTGGGCAGCGGAGGTCGCGGCTTGCAGGAGCTTGAGGGACGGCGCGACAGAGGGTAACTCGGGGTGGTGGCGGCAAGGGGATCGGGATGAGGAGCTCCTCTCCTGAGCGGCAGCTGTGTGGGAACGAGGAAGATGAGTGATTGAGAGAGAGAAAGCAGGGGATAGGGATAGGGTTAAGAAGCTGGTGAGGGCGGCTGGGCCTTGGGCCAAATTGGGCTGGTTACTGGGCTCCGTCTGTCCTTACTTCTCTTCTCTTATAGAAAAAAAGAAGGACAAAGAGAGAAGAGCAAAGGTTAGGGAAAGAATTGGGCATAGCGTTTGGAGAAGGTTGGAAAGTAAATTATGAAAGGCATATAATTTAAACTGCAATTGTGTTTGATGGTGGTTCCAAACTAATGGAATATTTCAATATAGCTCCCTAAAATATCGAGAGGATATGTTATAAAGAGAAATCATCATGTGAATTCCCTCGATTTAAATGGACCGAAGATCCATACGATTTTATTTAGATGAGTTTTTAAAAGGGTTGCATGATGACATGATGCAATGCAAGAGATGGCATGATGACTGCACAAACAAAACAAATCACACGACAAAACTCGGAATAGCTGGAAGTCTTCTGGAGCGTCAGTCTCGGGGCGTTACAAATGGCCCACTTGGCTACCCGGCTGCCTATGATCTCAGCATGCTGGGCAGTGCAAACGACCGTGATGGGGTGCTCTTGAAAGTAGGGCTTGAGCTTCTTGGCGGCAAAGTACACGCCATAGCACATATTCTGGTAGTGGGGGTAATTCTGCTTTGAGGTCGACAGTACTTTACTCAGGTAATAGACCGGCCTCTGGACGAGCTGAGCTCTGCCTTCTTCTGGGCGCTGAAGCACGATGATAGTGCTGACCACCCGACTGGTTTCGGCAATATAAAGGAGCATGGGCTCTTTTTCAGTCGGTGCTGCCAGGACAGGCGGCGTGGTCAACATCTTCTTCAACTTGTGAAAAGCTTCATCCGCCTGATCGTTCCACTCGAAATGAGTGGATTTCCTCATGAGCTGGTACAGGGGTTGAGCTTGATCTGAAATCGGCACAAGTTGTCAAATGTTTCTTTGAGATCTTCCAGCAGGGTGCCGTGCTTCTCCGTCTTCACCACAATATTGTCTATGTAGACGTGGGCATTTCTGCTGAGTTGCTTGAGCAGGCATTTCTGCATGCAACGCTAAAAAGTGGCACCGGCATTTCTCCAGCCGAATGTCATAGTCAGGTAGCAGAAAGCTCCGAATGGTGTGATGAAGGCGGCCTTCAAGCGGTCGGCTGGATCCAACTTGATCTGATGGTAACCTGAGTAGGCATCCAAAAAACTCAAGAACTCGCATCCGGCTATGGAGTCTATCACTTGATCAATCCGGGGGAAAGCAAACAGATCTTTAGGGCAAGATTTGTTGAGGCTGGTATAATTTATACACATGCACCATTTCTTGTTCTTCTTCAGTACAAGGACTGGGTTGGCAAGCCATTCTGGAAAAAACACCTCCATAATGAAGCCAACTGCCAGAAGCCAGGCTATCTCTTCACCAACAATTCTTCTCTTCTCCTCCGACAGTCGGCGGAGCGGCTGCTTGACTGGTTTTGCATCTGCTCGGACATGTAGCTTGTGCTAGGCGAAATCCGTCTGAACACCCGGCATGTCCTTGGGGGACCATGCAAAGATATGCCGATTCTCATGGAGGAAATCGATGAGCTCGCTGTCCTATTTGCTGTCCAGGTTTGCTCCTAGAACAGCAAACCTCTCCGGGTGCTCTGGGTCCAGAGGTATCTTCTTTGTTTCCTTGGCCGGCTGGAAAGAGCCCTGAGCTTCTGACTCCTTGGGGTCAAGCGATAGGTCCGGCTGCTTGCCGGCCATGGCCACAACCCGGTCAAGGATCTTCTTCTTAGCAGCGATCACGATGGACTTGGCCAGGCGGCTGCAGCACACGCAGAGGATTTCTTATAGTCTCAGACTATGGTGATGATGCCCTTGGAATTTGGCATCTTCATCTTAAGGTGAGCATAGTGGGGCACATCCATGAACTTGGACAGAGCAGGTCGGCCAAGTAAAGCATGGTAAGGGCTCTCTAGATCCACCACTTCAAACCAGACTGCTTCACGGCGGAAGTGATCCTTGTCTCTGAAGAGGACATCTATCTTGATCTTGCCGATTGGTGAGCATGACAGGCCGGGTACAATGCCATGGAACATGATCCGACTGGGCAAAAGTTGCATCGTCTTGATGTTCAACTTCTCCATGGTGTCACGGTATAGGATGTTGATGCTGCTCCCACTATCAATTAGAACTCGGGACAAACAAGCAGCTCGCCTTTCTGTTGCGAAGGTGGCATCCAACACCAATGCGTAAGAGCCTTTCTGTTGCGTGAGGTAGTCGCGAGTTGATTCGTTTGGGCCTTGGACGCACAAGGAGAGCTGGCGGGGCTTGGGAGGCCGCTTGTACATGCTGGTGAAGGTGCAGGTGAAGACTTCCGTGAAATCTAGCCAGCTGTTGACACTGTAGGGCTTGAGGCTGTTCAGCCAGGTGCGTGCTATGCCTTGAAGCATGAGAGGGATGTACTTTACGGCAACGCGCCTGTTACCTTTTGCTATGCTGACTACAGTGGAGTAGTCTATCAACCAGTCTTCCAGCTTTACCAAGCCGTTGTATTTTGGCGTGTCTCTCGGGAGCGAGAACCCTTTGGGGAAAGGCTCATCGCGGATACGGGGGCCGAAACAGGGCGGGCCGACATCGTCTTCTTCTTCTAGCGCCAGGGATCGCGCCAGGCGGTCGATCCGATGGCGGGCATCATTCTCGCTGATTCCTTCGTGGCGGCCTAGTCAGCTGCTAAGCAGCGGGTGCGTGACAGGCGGCGGGGTGAGATATCTCTCCCCGCGAGGCGGAGGAGGAGGCGGGTTGCCTCGTCGCTCCACGGCTCGGGGGCGGCCTTCTCCGTCACGCTCGATGGTGAGGCGAGTCCGACTACGGCTAGCAGTCGGCTCCTTGTCTTTTCACACGCGGGTGCCGTCTGCAGTCGGCGTCCGGGATGTCGCGCCGTTCTCTCGACGTGGGGGAGGACTTTCATCGTGGGCGCCGGATTCGTGCCACTCTATGGCCGCATCGATCAGCTGCTGGACGCGTCTGTTCATGCAGTGAAGCTCGTCGCCCTCTAGTCTGTCCAGCTCATCTACGGCCTCCTGGGCGGCGCGCAGGTTCTCGAGTGGCGTGGCATAGACTGGGCGGCCAACACCTAGCATGCTGGCGATGGCCGCGCCGTGCTTCTTGATAGCGCCAATCCGGCTAGGTCTGCCAGCAGGCGGCGTGCCAGAGGCGGCATGATCAACCTCGCGCTGGTAAGCCTCGGTGAGGCGTCTCATTGAGGCTATCTTCTTGCCGTTCTCGATGAGGGAAAGGCGGTGGGCCTCCAGCATGTCGGTGTTGCCGTTGGCCGGGATGGGGGCGGACAGGTCATGCAGCGCCGTCTGCAAGGTGTCATGGACGTTTCCGCCAGAGGCGGCGCCGTGAGTGATGACCAGCACCTCAGTGACGGTGCTGCTGATGCTGTCGGCTCGAGGAAGAGGGTCGTCAATGACCACCACGTTGGTGGGGAAGGTGTCAAGCGATGCCGTGATGGAGTTGACAAGCATCGGGTCGGTGGAGCCGATCGACTCCAGGTCGGAGGTGCGTTCCTTGGCAACGTTAAGCTTTTCAAGGAAGTCGACGAGGCAGCTCTCAGAGCAGGTGGCACCCGCCCCTGGCGCGGGCTCGTCGGAGAGGCGGACCTTGCCGAGAAGATCGGCGAGGCAGCTCGCTGCACAGGCATCGTCGAGGCCATGCAGCACGTCGGGGCAAGCACCATCGGGCGTGCCGGGCTGGTTACGCTCGCCGGGGAGGAAGAGGGTTCCCATCCAGAGCAGGTCCCCGGAGGACGGTGCACCTGGCCCCATGTTGGTCGCCAAATGTCGGGTGGTAGGTGCGACATATGCCAACGGGTGGCTTATCATTGTGGGAGCCATTAAGACATCGCCGGTGCTTGGAAACGGGATAAGGCGAAGACATGCACACCGGCAAATCTTACCCAAGTTCGGGGCTCTCCTAGGAGATAACACCCCTAGTCTTGCTTTGCGGGGTCTCCGCATGATCACTGGATCAAAACAAGTAGCTACAAGAGGCTCCTTGAGCTGTTTGCTAGAGGAAGAAGAAGGGCAAGGCTAGCTCTCCTCTTCTCTCTATGTGGTGTCTAAAACTCTAAGAGATCAACCCTTTGCATGGGTGCCCTGGGGGTTTATATAGGCCTACCCCCTAGGGGTACAATGGTAATCCGACTGGATGTGGGTCTAGGCTGTCAGTGTCTGTAGTTGCCGGCTTCTCCACCGGCCGCTGGGGCCCGCCGACTGGTGGGTCCCGCCGGCTGTCGGCCTCTTGGCCGACAGGCTGGGCCCACTGCCTGGGGGTCCTATCGGCTGCTGGTGACTGTAGCCTTGCTCTTGGTCACGATGGCTTTGTCGGGGTAAGCATGGCTACAGTGCCACCGCCTGGCGGGCTCTCACTGTAGCCTTACCCCATCTTATCCGCTTAATGGTGCACAGACTTCCAGGGCGGGGGCAGGCCGACTGCTGGGTGAAGGCCTCCCCCAGGCTGACTGCCCAAGCTTTGCCGCCTTCTGGTATCTCTCTAGCAGGAAGGGCCTGCGGCCTACGGGCCGTACTAACAGCCTGTCGTGGGTGATGTCATGGACAACATGGCAACAGTGCTGCGCTGGACGGGGAGTGGTCGCCCCATATGGCGGACTGTAGCCATGCTTGCTCCAGGATTCGGGGGTGGCAGGCTTCACTGTAGCCACGCCTCGTCTCATCGTCGTTATGTGGGTGCAAACTTTGAGGGTGTGAGCCAGGCCGCCTGCTAGGAGCCGGCCCTCTGGTGGCCGGCTGCTAGGAGTCGGCCCTCTTCGAGAGAGCTCTTAGAGCCTTGTTGCCTTCCAGCAGTCGGTCGGTGGGATAGCCATCCTGGAGAAGGCGGCCCTTCATCTTGGATGTTTGAGGGCTCAGTCGGCCCAATATTTTTTGAAGAGTCAGGGGGAGCCGGTTAGGCTACCCGTGGTCATTTACTCCGACAACCTAATCCGCGCGTGTGGCCGTGATTTGCTTCTCTGCTGCCAAATGCTCCTCGAGGTCCTGGCTATACTATGTGCACCATGGCTTAGGCCGACGCTTATTTGGTGGAGGGGTCGGTGATTTGGGTGGAATGTGCCGTGCTCGTGCTGGTGGTCGGGGCATGTGGGATGTGGAAGGAGGAGGAGGATGGGGTCGGGTGTGGATTACCTGCCTGGATAGGCGAGGCCGAGAAGCGTGAAGAAGGATCGCCGGCAAGGAGGCAACGACGCTGCAACCAAGGAGTGAAGGTTTAAACTTGGAAAGGAAGGCGGAAATAGGGGAATTGTGGCTTTTGGTAAGGGGGAGGGGGCGGGGAGGTAGATATTTCTGCGGAAGCCAAAAATTTGGAATCGCTTGAGCCAAAAAACTGGCACGCAAAGTTTCATTAGACACGCTCCATTATTCAGAGCGGGCTGTGGACTGTAGCTGTCGCACCTTCTCGCGTAAGCCGTATGCGTACTATACTCCGACGGTGCTCCAAGATATTTTGTGTTGCATGTCACACGGTTGGTTATAATAAACTATGTGGGATCTACTTGATTTTTTGTCTTGATTTGAATTACATAATGGGGTCACAACAGCCATGGACAGTGTTTGAATTGCTAGACCTTTTATCTGCAGTGATCATAAAGGAATTGGAATTATTCAGGGTTCGTTTGGACATTTTTGTGCATTAAGTGAGTTTTCAATGCATTTATGTGCATAATTCAAATTTTAAGTACATGCACATGCTCTAGTGCATATAAATTGGTTCAAAAATCAAATATTTATCCTTGGGTGCATGCTTAGGTCCCATGCAAGAAATGGGAATGAAGTCAAACACCCTACCACCGTCACTCGGCCGCAAACATTGAGAGTTTTTAAATTCTAGTAAATCCAAAAGCCATCTAAAATTCATGAAACTTGGCATGCTATCATGGACTGGCATGAACATTGCGTGTTAATGTTTTGTCCAATTTGGGGCAGGTTTGGATATATGCTTCTCGCAAACCAGAGTTTCTCACAACAAGCATGATGGTTTTGATAGGGAACGCCCCAACTTTGGGGCGAAACGATATCCATTGCCTCTTATTGCTTTCAATTTTTTTTCTCGTGTCAACATAGAACAACAAGAGTGTTTTGTTAATTTTTGTGATTTTTCGCGGTTCGTTTCGACATTTTTATGCATTAAGTGAGTTTTCAATGCATTTATGTGCATAATTCAAATTTGAACTACATGCACATGCTCCAGTGCATATAAATTGGTTGAAAAACCAAGTCTTTGTCCCTGGGTGCATGCTTAGGTCACATGCAAGAAATGGGAATGAATATCAAACACCCTGCCACCGTCATTCGGCCACAAACATTGAGATACCTGGTTTTTAAATTCTAGTAAATCCAAAACTCGTCTGAAATTCATGAAACTTGGAATGCAATCATGGAGCGGCATCAACATGCCGTGGTAATTTTTTTGTCCCATTTGGGGCAGGTTTGGGTATATGCTAGTCACAAAACAGAGTTTCTCACAACAAGCATGACGGTTTCGGTAGGGAACCCCCCAACTTTATGGGCGAAATGATATCCATTTCCTCTTATTGCTTTCAATTTTTTTCTCATGTCAACATAGAACAACAGTAGTGTTGTGTTATTTTTGTCATTTTTTGGGTTCATTTGGACATTTTTATGCATTAAGTGAGTTTTCAATGCATTTATGTGCATAATTCAAATTTGAACTACATGCACATGCTTCAGTGCATATAAATTGGTTGAAAAACCAAACCTTTGCCCCTGGTTGCATGCTTAGGTCACATGCAAGAAATGGGAATGAATGTCATACACCCTGCCACTGTCACTCGGCCGCAAACATTGAGATACCTAGTTTTTAAATTCTAGTAAATCCAAAACTCGTCTGAAATTCATGAAACTTGGCATGCTATCATGGAGCGGCATCAACATGCCCTGGTAATTTTTTGTCCCATTTGGCGCAGGTTTGGGTATATGCTTGTCACAAACTAGAGCTTCTCACAACAAGCATGATGGTTTCGGTAGGGAACACCCCAACTTTGGGGACGAAACGATATTCATTGCCTCTTATTGCTTTCAAGTTTTTTTCTCGTGTCAACATAGAACAACAGGAGTGTTGTGTTATTTTTTGTGATTTTTCGGGGTTCATTTGGACATTTTTATGCACTAAGTTAGTGTTCAATGCATTTATGTGCATAATTCAAATTTGAACTACATGCACATGCTCCGATGCATATAAATTGGTTGAAAAATCAATTCTTTTGTCCTTGGGTGCATGCTTAGGTCCCATGCAAGAAATGGGAATGAATTTCAAACACCCTGCCACCGTCACTCGGCCGTAAACATTGAGATACCTGGTTTTAAATTCTAATAAATCCAAAACTCGTTTGAAATTCATTAAACTTGGCATGCTATCATGGAGCGGCATCAACATGCCGTGGTAATTTTTTTGTCCCATTTGGGGCAGGTTTGGGTATATGCTTCTCACAAACCAGAGCTTCTCACAATAAGCATGATGGTTTCGGTAGGGAACGCCCCAACTTTGGGGGCGAAACGATATCCATTGCCTCTTATTGCTTTCAAATTTTTTCTTGTGTCAACATAGAACAACAGGAGTGTTGTGTTATTTTTTATGATTTTTCGTGGTTCATTTGGACATTTTTATGCATTAAGTGAGTTTTCAATGCATTTATGTGCATAATTCAAATTTGAACTACATGCACATGCTCCGGTGCATCTAAATTGGTTGAAACATCAAATCTTTTGTCCTTGGGTGCATGCTTAGGTCCCATGCAAGAAATGGGAATGAATGTCAAACACCCTGCCACCGTCACTCGGCCGCAAACATTGAGATACCTGGTTTTTAAATTCTAGTAAATCCAAAACTCATCTGAAATTCATGAAACTTGGCATGCTATCATGGAGCGGCATCAACATGCCGTGGTAAATTTTTTGTCCCATTTGGGGCAGGTTCGGGTATATGCTTCTTACAATCTAGAGCTTCTCACAACAAGCATGATGGTTTCAGATAGAACACCCGTATGCAAAGTAAGAGCAGGATTTGTACATCTCTTGAACACAAACGGTTCTTTTGGATAACCCGTGTGAACCACCTACAAACAATTTGGTGTGATTTGCATCTGTCATATTGGGTATGTTGCCATTTGTCAAACTAGAAAGACTGACATTTGTTGATCTAGTAACATTGCCATTTGCCAA
Source organism: Triticum aestivum (assembly GCF_018294505.1). Taxonomy (NCBI): domain Eukaryota; kingdom Viridiplantae; phylum Streptophyta; class Magnoliopsida; order Poales; family Poaceae; genus Triticum; species Triticum aestivum. Next base: position 86,305,219 of record NC_057807.1, read on the forward strand.
CCTTGTAACACTGCGATTTTTCAAAATATGAAGCTAAAAATCACTAGCAATATCTAATTTTTGCAACTAAAATTCAGTAATTAAGCATGGATGAAGGCAAGGAGGCGTGTTCATCCAGGCGTGCAGCGGGCGGCGCAGTACTATTCGATTTGACAGCGGGCGACGTAGTTCTCGATACGGCTTTAATGTAGACGAGGGAGAGGGTAGTTGTTCCCGAAATGTTGAACGACCAATGGTGCATCCTCCTTCAATTAGCATCGTGTGAATGCATGAGGGAAGTAATGGGAGGACCGGGAAAAGAGGCAGCACAATGTGAATGTAACACAGCGCCCCTCCATTACAATGCATCTACCACATCGTATGCTCCTAAGCATTTGCCTAAGCACATACACTAATAAGCACAAAAGTGCCCACTCCAGACCCATGGCGGTGATGCGTGTGAGCAGCCAGCGGCTGTGCCAGATGGTCCACGATGCCGGCCTGCGGCATGGCACCGTGGATCATCTCCATACGGTGTTGGCAACCGACTGGTGGATGACCGCCGTCGACGCGAGTTATGACTCTCAGTTGGACCAGATGATCGTTTGCAACACCAACAGGTTCACCATCGTGAAGAAGCTCGCGAACGACATCGCCATACTCCTCTAGCCCGCGCGCTCGGGCTTCTCATTGTCTTCCACCCTAATCGGCCTCCATGGTCGGAACCTCTTTCAAGCACTGGTGGCCCTGCGACTGCCCGCCGACGCCATGAAGGATGTCCACCTGGAGGTCGCGCTCGCCGCGAGGCGCCTCACCCTGCAAGAAACCATCGACCTACACATCCATGTGTACGAGCAAATCATGTACATAGGTATCTACAAGGCAAGTGAGGACGCTATGACGTTGGCCTTCTTCATCCAGCTGGAAGCTTTGGATGCCTTTGTTGAGAAGCACCTTGACCTCGCCACAAAAGCCGTCGCTCCTTAGCCGCTGGTTAGTGGCCCAGCCGGCGCACTATGTTGAGGAGGAGGAGGTCATACGTTGATGGATGCATCTTTCTTCTTGCCTCCTGTAGCCACCACTTCGATTGCATCATCGTGGCCTTAATTCTTATTTTGCTATTGCATTCTCGTTCCAGTAAATACAGACATGTGCGATCCCTTTGCTCGATACAGACATGTCCATTCCAGTCTTATTTTGATTGGCTTGAATGAAGGTCTATCCCGCCATTAGGAGCCGCAGCACGCTATGCTCGCTGTTAAGGGCCGCGGCGCGCTCTGCTCGCATCCGTTGGCGCGCTCTGCTCGTGTCCGTTGGCACGCTCAGCTTGTGAACAGCTTTTTCTTGTGTGTTCAACTGCTATATGCATATATATATATATGGTTGCTCGCTATTGAGGTGACCACGGACCGGTCTGCTCGCATCCCTCCACGCGCGCTTTGCCAACGGTTGGGCATGCCCACGATCATGTCGGGGGCCCCGTATGCATGCGGTTGCGCCACGCGCGTTGCCACGCGATGCAGTTACGTGCGGTACAATGGAGTAACGTGCTGCAAATTAGAACTGCCATTAGGGCCTGCCAATATTCTTGGCCGTCGGGCTTCCCCTTTAATTCTTGCGGTCATTATAACCTTAGTCTCTTCAACCTTTCGATCGCGCCCCACAACACAACAAGCACACCAACGACGAGACATAGAGAGGGGATGTCCAGCGGCGCTCCAATGGAGTTCAGCGAGCATAGAGTGGAGACCCACGCAAGGGAGATGGATCTCTCGGTGGTGTACACCGTCGACCCGGCCGTGGTGGACGACTACATCAACAATGTTGAGCAGTTGCTTGCTGGAGACAAGTACAAGGTGGTCGGCATTGACCTCCAGCATACCATCGGTTATCCCGGCATAGACCAGAAGGTTACCGTTGCCCAGTTGTGCATGCGCCATCATGTCCTCATCTACCACTACTACATGGCAACAAAGCCTTGTGACCGTTTCAACAGGTTTGTCAACAGCACCGACTACAAGTTTGCCACGGTGGAAACCAAGACGATGTAAATGCACTCAGTGTTACGGGCTTGGCCTGCAAGAACCTTATCAAAATCCGTGACCACTAAAAGGTCTGGGGCAGCACGAATAAGGACTCCCTAGTAGAACTCGCCTTGGCCATCATCGACCCCTACTACAAAAAGATGTAGCAGGATGCCCAGAGAACAAGACCCCTATCTTGGCACAGGGCCTGGATGCGGCAACTGGATGAACCGCACCTTAGTTTCGCGGCCAAGAGCGTGTACACATGCTACGAGATGCACAGGCGGATCGTTGGCATGAGGAAGTGCCTCCTTACCCAAATTAACGAGTCCAGATCGAGCCACAAGTAGAGCAAGCGTCACAAGAAGTAGATGATGATCAGATGATCATTTATGCTAGTTAATCATGCATGGAATATATAGTTTACTTTATTGGTGTGTGGAAATGTCATGTGTGTAGTAGCCACCTATGTAAGTGGATGTTTAGTTTGATTATGCAAGCATGTCCTTATAAGTGTGTGTGTGTGTGTGTGTTGTTATTCTGTATGCAATCCCATCGCACAACACACACGTCTTGTTAAGTTGAACCATTTCAGTTCTCTTGTGTCAATGCAAACAGTTCATCCGAGTGAACCGCATGCCGTATATCGCACACACCTTCATCTGGCTGACCGTTTCTTTTGTGTTGCCTAATCACAAACAATTCATCCGAGTGAACGTATGCTGTACATCGCACACGCCTTCATCTTGCTGCCCGTTTCTTTCGTTCCTCCTCATCAAAAACGGTTAATTGGACTAAATCGTATGCCCTGAATCACACACGCAACTAAAATCTGAACCGTGTTTGATGCATCCTCCATCGCAAACGTTTTGCACCTTTTTTGACGGATTTTTTACACCACCGTTTGCAATTATGGCATCGCACATAGTTTCGTCAAAGGGTCTCTGATCGTAGTGTCGCGTTAGCAGCATCCTGCAGTAGTGTTGATTTCTAGAAAGTAATGTTACTCTCCCAAGTCCTTAAGTGCAAATTAACCTTGCAAGTTTTTAAGCAAAGCTAAGGTAGCTTCTTGTGAGGAACTAGCAACAATTATGTCATCTACATACTGAACATAAAAAAGGCCACCTTCTCTTTCTTGAAGAAGAACAAGGAGGTGTCTCATTTTGAGGGTCAAAATCCAAGTTGTTGTACATTTGTACTCAACCTTGAATACCAAGCTCTCATTGCCTGTTTTAGACCATACAAAGCTTTATCCAACTTGCACACACGGTGTGGTTTATATCCGTTCTCAAAACCAGGTGGTTGTCGCATATAGACCTCTTCATCAAGAATGCCATGCAAAAACGCATTTTGTACATCCAACTTGTGAAGGCTCCAACCCTTGGAGACAACAATAGATGTAACAAGCCCGATAGTGGTAGCTTTAATGAATGGACTGAAAGTGTCCGCATAATCAAAACGTTTAAAGCTTGTAGAAACTAAACTAGCTTTTTATCTATCTATATTACTATATGGTTTTCTTTTAGTTTTATACACCCACTTGCAATCTACAATATCCCTCCCTTGTTTAGCTGATATTAGATGCCATATTTGATCTGTCATAAGTGAACCATATTCTATCTCCATAGCATATTTCCAATTTTTATCATCTAAAACATCTACTAGATCTTGTGGCTCACCAGTAGCAGCACTACAGGAAAAAAATTGTCATACCTAACCGTTCTGTTTTTGGGGATTGCCATTATGAAATTATCTTGTTGCGAACGCGTACTGGGACATATGGAAGTAGTTACCACAGAGGATCGTTCTTGTACGATGACTGAGCGATCCAGCGTATCTCGCCTGGTAGGCGCATTGTTGGGAGTTCGATCACGTGAACGTGGCCTCGACTGAACCAACCCATGTGCAGGTGACACATGGCTAGTAGCCTGCATGCATCATTCCTCGGTGCAGCAAGTGAGCCGCACCCATTCGGCTCCTACTAGCTGCTGCTTGAGGACGCGCCGACCCTGGTCCTGCCCAACCCTACGGCTGGTCCACATCGTGTGTCACGTGCGGGTGGGCTGCCCACTGAACTGGCTGCATGCGGTGTCTGCGGATCTTCCCGGGGATCTGTTTGCATGGCAGGTGCATCAGGTCCTGCGTTGGATCTCTTAGGATCGGCGTTTGTAGGAGGATCCTCTCTGTGTCTTGTGCCCAACAGATTTGGACGAATTTGTTGCATAAAATCATATATTTTAGCTATGTTTTTTTATCGTTGCTCACTGCATCATTAGCATCATGATTAGTAGAACTATTAATCAAATGATCATCAACATATTCTTCCCCTAATCAGTTGGATTTAAAAGCTCGATAGGTAACAAGAGGATTTCAGCATGTAGCCTAGCGCCGGCATTCGGATGTAGAGTAGAGAAGGGGAAAATATTTTCATCAAACACCACATCGCAAGAGATGTAAACTCGTCTTGTGGAAATGTCCAAGCATTACCCATTGTGCAGATTACTGTACCCTAGATATGCACACTGTTTGGAGCGGAATTGAAGTTTTTGAGCATTTTATTGGCGAAGGTTGGGCCACAAGCTCACTGCTAGGAAAAGGGCTATAGATGATATGGCCACTAATGGCGCACGAGACATGTGGTGCGCCACTACTATATAGCAGTGGCGCACCATGTGTTGGTGCGCCATTAGTGTGATAGACACTAATGGCACATCAGACCCATGGTGCGCCACTAGTAACAATTTTTTTCCAAAAATACTAATGCGCACTAGGGCAGAGTGCGCCATTAATAGTTTTAACTAGTAATGGCGCACCAGCCACACAGTGCGCCACTACTATTTTTTTTTGCAAAACTACTAATGGCGCGCCATTAGTAACCAGGGTTACTAATGGCACATTTATAGGTGGTGCGCCATTAGTAACCTGGTACCAGCTAGATATTTTGGACAGCCACACCTACACACTCACTTTCCCCACTTCATTCTCTCCACCTCCTCCTCCAAGCATGTCTCGGCTGCCTCCTCCTCCTCACCTCATTTGCACCATAGATTCATGCAAATTAAGTGGTTAAATTACCTTTTTTTGATAGGTAAGTAAGGGGAAAGCTATCTTTATGTTGTAGATCTACTTTTTTTCTCCCTCCAACAACGTGCACATGCACTTTTTATGGCCTAGCTAGATCTATGTATGTTTGTGGTGTTGCATATGTTTTTGGCGTTGCATATATGTTTGTGTTTGTAGGTACCGGTATTTTAAATGCGATAGTTGCCAATATTTTGCCGGAATGTTGATTCATTTCCGTTTCGGCGAGAATTTTGGCATTATGCATTCTTTTTGGTCCTATTTTTAGGCAAAGTCATGCCAAATTTTTTTCTTGGTTCGAAAATATCGTTTTTCTCTACTCCGCAGGCGACCATGGTCCGCACGATGACTGAAGGCATCACGAATAGGTTTTGGAGCTCCGTGAAGGCCGAGATGCTTCAAAAGAACGAGACGGAGATAAGATGTCTGTGTCGAAGATGCAAGCTGAGGAGGCTTGTGGACCCGGATTCCGTACAGGTGTGGGACCACCTGCTCTTGCGTGGTTTCATGGATGGCTATCAGTGGCAAGGTGATGAATATGATTATAAAGTCGTCCATGGGGGCCGGGCAAGAAATGAGGAAGGGCAGCAAGACAAACGCGGCGAGGGCGGGCGAGAAGAGGAAGAATCTCTAGGACATGATCACGAAGTAGATGCAGTACACAGTCATCATGTAGAAGATGCCGGACATGATGATGAGGAAGATGCCGGAGCAGACGAAGGGCATGATCATGAAGATGAAGATGCCGGAGCAGACGACGATGGACCATCGATGGGCTGGGTGCAGGACCCTCATATTCAAGAGCTGCTTCTCAAGCAGACGGATAACGCAAGAGCTGCCGCCCGAGAGAAAGCCAAGCTGAATCAACTGGAGATAGACGCGGTTACTCCATTGTATGAAGGATGCAGGCCCGAGGATACCCGCCTGAAAGTAACGCTCATGGCTCTGGAGATGAAGGTAAAACACAAAATGACCGACGCATGCTTCAACGAGAACATGTCATTCTGGCACGAACGTCTTCCCAAGGGGAACAAGTGCCTGACCAGTTTCGAGGAGGCGAAGAAAATCATGTGTCCTCTGGATTTACCGCACGTGAAATACCATGTGTGCATGAACAATTGCATCATTTATCGGGATGAGCACGCGGAGTCTACCATATGTCCGGTGTGCGGCGTCACTCGATACAAGAAGAGGAAGAAAGCTCCTCGAAAAGTGGTGTGGTACTTTCCGATCACTCCTCGTCTGCAGCGGTATTTCACGGACCCTAAGGTAGCAAAGCTCCTTCGTTGGCACGCGGATAGGGAGGAGAAGAAGCGAGAAGATGACGCATATGATCCGAAGATAAATGAAAAAGACAAGATGCTGAGTCACCCTAAGGATGGGAGCCAGTGGCAAGCGTTGAACTTCGAACACCCAGAATATGGGAAGGATCAAAGGAACATCGTGCTAGGCGCGAGCACCGATGGAGTCAATCCGTTTGGCAGCCAGAGAAGCACACATAGCATCTGGCCTGTGTTTGTGTGGATGTACAACCTTCCCCCCGGGTTGTGCATGAAGAGGAAGTACATTCACATGAGTATGCTAATTGAAGGGCCGAAACAACCAGGGAACGACATAAATCTGTATCTGGGGCTGCTGAAAGAGGAGCTAGACACGCTGTGGAAAACGCCAGCCAATACGTGGGAAACCGCAGAGAAAGAATAGTTCCCTATGAGAGCCGCACTACTCATGACGGTGCTCGACTATCTCGGTTACATATATGTCGCGGGGCAGGTGGTCCATGGTTTTTTTGGATGCGTCAGGTGCATGGATGACACAACATATCACCAGTTAGATAGAGATCCCGGATTTTGGAAAACCGTGTTCATGGGACATTGAAGGTGGCTTCGCGATGATAACTCATGGAGGAAACGCAAGGATCTGTTCGATGGTGAAACCGAACCCCGAAGACACCCTCGTACGAGGAAATAGACGAGCTGCTGAAAAATTGGAAAGATTTCCCACTGCCGGGAAAGAAGCAAAAGGCGCCAGAGCCGGGAAAGAAGCGAAAGGCGCCAGAGCCGCTGCTGAAGGTATGGAAAACGAGGTCTGTTTTCTCGGACTTGCTGTACTGGAAGATCCACCGTGTGCCTCACAGCCTTGATGTCATGCATATCATGAAGAACGTGTGCGAGAGTCTGCTTGGTACCCTGCTCAACATGCCAGAGAGGACCAAAGATGGGCTGAAAGCAAGGGCAGACTTGAAATCAATGGGCATCAGGGAGGAGCTTCACGCTAATGATGATCATGAGGAGGCGAAGCAGGACACGGAAAGTCATCGCAAAGGCAAAAAGGCCAAGAAGACCGGAAATGACTTCCCTCCCGCGTTCTTCACTCTAAGTCGGGAGGAGATCGATCAGTTTTTCACCTGCCTCGTAGGAGTAAAACTTCCTTACGGTTACGCGGGGAAGATAAGCAGATACCTAGACTCAGTGAAGCAGAAGTTCAGCGGGATGAAGTCCCACGACTGTCACGTGCTGATGACGCAGATACTTCCAGTTGCAATCCGTGGATCATGGATGCGCACGTCTGTGAAACGCTATTTGTCCTATGCAACTTTTTCGACGTCATCTCTCGGAAGTCCGTTGGCGTGAGGCAACTCAGAAGGCTACATGAAGAGATCATGGTGATACTATGCGATCTTGAGATGTACTTCCCGCCCGCATTCTTCGACGTTATGGTGCATCTGCTGGTCCATATCGTGGAGGATATCATCCAACTCGGGCCGACATTCCTGCGCAGCATGATGCCATTCGAAAGGATGAATGGTTTCATCAAAGGATAAGTTCGCAACATGTCACGTCCAGAGGGAAGCATAGCCAGGGGCTTTCTGACCGAAGAGTGCATCTCCTACTACACGAGTTATCTAGGCATCGGGAACCCCGTTGGTCTGCCCGTCAATAGGCACCTCGGCAGGCTCGCTGGATGGTGTCACCCTGAGGGTCGCCGCGAAATGCATGTCGACTTCGAGGGTGGAATCGCCGACTTTGAAAGAGCAAACCTAATCGTGCTACAACACATAGAAATGGTCGATCCTTGGGTGGTAGAGCACAAAACCTTTATTAAGAAGATGTACAATGACCAAGGCCAACAGAGGACGGACGGAGATATAATCAAAGAGCACAACTCATGTTTCACGCGTTGGTTCAAGCAAAAGCTTCTGTCGTACCCTTTACATGAGGATTCTTCCACGGAAGAACAACTCATATTCTCCTTGTCACAGGGCACCGAGCACAACCCGATAACGTGTGAGGCGTACGATATCAACGGCTACACATTCTACACCGAGGGAAAGGACATGAAGAGCGATGGTTATCAGAACTCCGGGGTAACGATGGAATCCTACACCGGTAACGACAAGGACATATACTACAGAAGGATCGAGGAGATCTGGGAACTGAGCTACGCTGGAGAGAAGGTCCCGATGTTCCGTGTCAGATGGGCCAAGAGCATCATAAAAGAAGACCGGTATTTCACCACCATGGTTATACCCGAAGCCCAATCCAAGACCGCGGGCGCAAACGTCACCGTAAAAAATGAGCCATGGGTACTGGCTTCCCAAGTGGACCAATGCTTCTTCATTATCGACCCGTCAAAGTCCAGTCGTGTTGTCATGAGGAGAGGCAAAAGGAAGATCATTGGAATGGATGGAGTCGCTAATGAGCAAGACTTTGACAAGTACGGCGACCCAAAGATGGAACATGACGACGACGATGAAGTACCAGCATACACCACAAGAAGAAGCAGGACCACCCTACCTAAAGGACGTCCGTTCAAGAGAAGAACTCCATTTACGAAAAATAAGGGCAAGAAGATTGTGAACATATAGCTAGCTAAGATCGATTGTATTTAATTGTAGCCTTCATTTCTCGATTCTATTTCATGGGCACTTTTTGAACTCATGAATATTTTTAAATTTCATGGGCACCTTTTGAATTCAATAATATTTTTTCAAATTTGATGATATTTTTTCATATTCAATATGAAAAAATATTGTATATTCCTGAGGACACTCGATCTCGATCCCCCTCCATCTCGATCTCGATCCCCCTCCATCTCGATCGCTATCCCCCTCCATCTCGATCTCGATCCTCCCCGCACCCTCCCCCGCTCCACCGCCGCCGCCGACCCCCCGCACCCTCCCCGGCCCGCTCCACCGCCGCCGACCCC
>NC_057807.1:86314794-86315432 GCF_018294505.1 Triticum aestivum
CACCCCGCACCCTCCCCGGCCCGATCCACCGCCGCCGAGCAAATAATAATAAAAAAATTGATGATATTTCAAATAACAAATTTGATGATATTTTCAAATAACAAATTTGATGATATTTTTTCATATTCATAAATATTTTCAAATAACAAATTTGATGATATTTTTAAAAAAATTATTACTGTTTTTATAAAAAATATTACTGTTTCATATTCATATTCATTTTTCTAAAAAATTATTAGATGCAACAAATAATAATAATAATAATAAGTTACTTATGGCGCACTGCTGGGTGGCGCGCCATTGCTATGCAAAAAAAAGTTACTTATGGCGCACCGCTGGTTGGTGCGCCATTGCTATCTAAAAAAACTTACTTATGGCGCACCGCCAGATGGTGCGCCATTGCTATACCTCCCCTGACTAAAATCTCGGCCCCAATCCCTGATCCCATCTCACATCTCTCAGCCCCTGCTTGCCGCTGCCCCGACCCACGACGCCGTCGCCCCTACGTGCGCCGCCGCCCCCGCGCCCCCGCGCCCCCCACCACTGCAGCTCCTCCGCTGCCCACCGGACAGCAAGCCGCCGCGGCCCTCAACCATCCCACCGCTGACGACCGCACGGGGTGCAGGACGACGACCGCC